>NW_026731693.1:0-127500 GCF_028476545.2 Physella acuta
TGTCGGTCCGTTCAACCAACTGTCTGTCTGTCTGTTTCTCTGTCTGTCTGTCTGTCCATCTGTCTGTCCGTCTGTCCAGTTGCCCGACCCATTTTGCATTTTTTATTGATCTTGTACATTATCCGCAGCGGTTAATCATCCCCACTCGTTTTCCTTAATGTCATTGATTCCTTACCCATCCACAATTTACGTTTTCCTTAATGTCGTTGATTCCCTTACCCATCCACAATTTACTACCCTTCCCTTTCCAACATCACAAAGACCATTTTAGCTGTTTGTTGTTACATTTAAGGATTATGGGTTGTGGAGTGTGTTATCGGTTGTGGATTATGTGTTATAGGGTTTTTGTTGTAGTTTATTTGTTATGGGTTTTTTTTTGGGTAAAAGAATAATTGTTAAAGGTAATTCGTAAAGGGTTATGGGTTATGGGTTACGGGTAAGTGGTCACGTGAAAATGACGACAGCGGTTTACGGGTTATGGATTATTGCAATATGTACTTTTTAATGGGTTATATGTTAAAAGGTAGGGTTTATTGGGTTATGACTCTTGTGTTATGAGTTTTTGGTCTATGGACTATGGGTTATTTGTTTTGCATAGTAACTAGCGGGCTAAGGTTTCTTTCAGTTAAAGACTATAGATAAAGGTAAACATAGAGAACATTTAGGAGCTTCCTTTTAAACTTTTATTGATTTAAAAAAAATATTTGTGTTCATCTGACGGAAACTTTTAAGCTTTAAAAGATAAATATAGCTCTTCAAGGAAATTTTTTTCTTCGATCTTGCCTTTTTTTTTAAATTTTATTTTAAGTACGCAAAATGAAAATTGTTTTAAAACACTTTCAATATTATTTTTTTAACCCATACATTTAAACGATGAGCACTTTAAACATCTAACACTTGAATCCATACAAATATTTTTTTTTTAATTTCTTGGTATTTCACGACAAACATTTACAAACATACATACAGAATTGAACTTTATATATTAGATTAAATAAATGTACAAACAATGAATTTTAAAACAATGCTTTGAAAATAAAATAAAAACAAAGACTTATGAAGTTTTTATTGTAAACAATTTTTTTTAAACAAAAGTTGGGTGATTACCCAACACTGACACAATTTCCGTATATATCAGTCCTTATATTTAGTGTGATTAAAGCTTTGACACAGTTGAAGCTACTTTAACACTTTGCATTCATTACAATTTAACTAAATCCAAACTCGTTTAAGCAGTATCTTATAGATTGAGATGCTGACACTTTTTTACTTTCTCGTATATACGTAGTATAGAGAAAGTATTGTAATCGTGCAAAAAAAAAAAAAATCGAGATTTTTACAAATCTCGACGTTTTACACCTCACTGATACGGAAAAACATAATTTTGCAATCTTGTCCGTATGTCTGTGTGTGTGTGTGTCTGTCTGTCTGTCTGTCCGTGTGTAAACACGATAACTTGAGTACCGTTACAGCTAGGTTGATGAAATTTCATATATAAGTATTTTATCAAAATCGTAGATCCGTATCAACTTTTGAGCGATAACCGGAAGTGGTACTTTTCCTACTTTGAATTTTTCAAAAGCCTATAACTTGAGTACTATTTCAGATAGATAAATGAAATTTCTCATGTAAGTAAAAGATCTAATTCTCTACCTTCTGTTAAATTTTGAGTAATTTCCGTTGACTGGAAGTAGTAATTTACGCTACTTCCGATTTCTCAAAAAACTAATGTAAATTTTTAAAGTACTAATAATATTGCTTTTTTATGAGATTCTATTCTATTTTTAAAAGTTTAAGTATTTAAAATGGATTAAAAATCATAACTATATCCCCAGTTACCATCCCCTGTTGTTTTATATAAGAAAATTCGAGAAAGTTTAGGGGAGATCACTACCGGTTTATTTTAACCTGAGACAAAGCCTAAACATCAGAGGCAGAAACACACCCGTCTTCATTATTAGCCAGATATCCAGTTTAAAACCAAAGAAAACGTCCGAGAATAAATAGAATTAATAGAATCTTGCTAGGTCGTGTCACCTGTATCCTTCAATGGCGCTGATTCAACAGATTCCTGTGATTTAAAAATTAACAGAATTCAGCAAGGTTAAAATCACTCCAATCATTTATCGCCATAACACTATTATAACTCACCTGTCTATCCAGTTGGATGATTTATATCTATGTTTATATATGTATTAGTTGGTATAGCGAGTTTGGAAAATAAGCAGAATGTCTATAACTTTAAAACACTCAATTATGAAGGGAGAAATATTATTTTAAAAAGAACAGTATAAACCAAATTTTATTTGAAAACGGTAATAAATAGTTAAGATTTATTTGAAATTAAAAGCACACATTTAATTATGCAATATGTGAAATTTGATTATGTAGATTTTTTTTTTACTCGGGAAATAATTAAGTTAAAATGCAAACTAGGCGACAATTCAAATAAGACAGTGATACTGATTAAAGAATGTTGTTCATTAGAATGTATTTCTATCTTCCGACTATAATTTAAATGATATATGTATTTGTCATTTCTGATGGGTTCCGACAATATTATGAATTGTATAAAGTAATGCTTGGCAAATCATTCAGTTCGAAAATACGAAGGCATTAGCTGTCTATTAAATTTCATTAAGTGATGAAAACTTGAAAAATGCAGAAAACTATTGTGTCGGCCAAATAAAATAGAGCGGGAGTGATCTCCCCTAAACTTTCTCCAATGCAACTCGGGATATAGGCATGATTTTTAATCAACTTTTGTTTACTTAAACTTTTTAAAATTGAATAAAATCTCGTAAAAAAATGAATTACGCAACAAGTGAACAGCGAAAATGTATGTATCACTAGCCGTCCCAGCTCTGGCTTCTGTGAAAAACCTTTCTGTTAAAGACCATTACCTGTGTGTTTTGTAATTATCATAAACCCGGCATTGCCCACCCAAACCACAACCAACCAAAAACAAAACAACAAAACGCAAACATAAAGCTAACACAATTACAAATACAAACGAAAACAAAAACCTAACAACAAACCCAACCACAACCACAAACACCAATACGAACACAAAGAAAAAAATAAACGAAAAAGCAAACGAAAACAAATTAAATCCAAACGCAAAACCAACCACAAACACAAACACAAACCCAAAGAAAAAAACACAATCGAAAAAGCAAACAAAAAGAAACCAAATCCAAACGCAAAACCAACCACAAACACAAACACAAACCCAAAGAAAAAAACACAATCGAAAAAGCAAACGAAAAGAAACCAAATCCAAACGCAAAACCAACCACAAACACAAATACAAACACAAACCCAAAGAAAAAAACACAAACGAAAACAAAAAAAGAAAGAACAAAAACGAACCAATTCAAAACGCAACCACTAACGAAAACCCAATCTAAACACAAAGAAAACACAAACGCGAACATAAACGCAAAGTGCTCACAGTCTAGCCCGGGGCAAAATCGCCTGTTTCAGCTTAATAAACGACTATAGTACCCAACTTATTCATAGCTTTTTGCACTCACTTAAACGAACGTAGGTGGCAAACCAAACCAAATGAACAATTATAATACTCCAAGCTTAACCGTAAAATACCTACGACATTTGCACTTGATCAATCCCCGCTAATTATGTAATTATTTTTTTCCCAACACAAAAACAAAGTAATAAAAAGTAATTTTTTTCCACTAATGCAATGCTTTATAAAGGGAAGTAATTGTGTTTTCCTAATTTTTCAAAGGGAAGTAAATGCTAAAGACTAAATATAAATAATTTTCATACATAATTAGAGTTTTTGTAGAAGATGATATTTTTTTTTTTAAATTGTTTTTAATGAACATGCCGGCAATTATTACTATCAGTTTGAAAAATGAAAATTATTTCCCAACACTTTCAATAGTAATTTTTTAACTCAGATTAAATTTAGACAATGAGCACGATAATAATCTAACACTGAAATCCATCGAAGTATCCACGACAAACACATTTATTTTTACATACAGAATTGAGCTTTACATATTAGAGAAAAAAAGTGGAATATTAGTACTTTATGCATACATTTGCGTTTTCTTTTGAGAAATCTGAAATACTTTCGGTCAACATAAACTACTCAAAATTTACAAGAAAGTAGAACATTAATTATTTTACTTACATGTGAAATTTTGTTTGTCTAGGTGAAACAAGCTCAAGTTATAGGCTTTTTAAAAACTAAAAGTAGACTACAAAGTATATAAATCTAGCTGTAATTGTACTCAAGTTATCATGTTCACAGACATATATATATTATATATATATATATATATATATATATATATATATATATATATATATATATATATATATATATATATATATATATATATACAAACATACGTACACAATTGCAAAATTAAATTTTCCGTGTAATTAGTGTTTTGTTGAATGAAACAAGTACATATTTAGGTTTACAATGTTTTATGTTGGTATGCAGATTTAATACTTTTTTGTGTGGAAGCTAATACCAAGCATACAACGTCTCATCAATCGTTCGCATAATTTGTCATTTTTGCAATCCCGACTCACCCCGCGTGATTGACATAAATGTATGAATCAGAAAGAAAGAGCAGAGGTTCGGGGCGTATAGTAGAAATTCATTTAGTATGGAAATGTAAATCGGGTGTGCTCGGCGCAGTGGTTTGATTTGCGCAGTGAAGCACAGACATTTTCCAACGGGTAACTGAGTCGTCTAGTGTTATATAAAATAATTTTAACCATTTATCAACAAAAAATTTAATAAAAATTAGCGTTTTTTGTAGAGTATTTCAAATGATGAGACGTAATACTTACAATGTTGTAACTATCTTTCATAGTTTCCTCTTCGTTCAGGCTGGATTTATAAAATGTACTTGATGTAGTCATTGTGTCTATGGAGAACAAATTATTTGATTTTAAACTACTTTACATCGATCATTATGTGAAACAAAAATATATTAATTATTAGTCCATTGCTATTTAAATGAGTATTCCTGTTTAAAAATGAACAAGGAAACACAGAGATTGTAATAAAAGAATGTCGTGCCCAAGATTCTTTATAAATCCCCCAAGCGAACGAATAATTCTCGTGTATATTATCCTAAATTTTCAATATATACTCAAAATTAATGACCAGCTTCTCGTTGCTCAAAGGCAAAAAATCTAACAGTCCTTGAGAAATGCAGGTTATTAAAGAGTTGTTCATTCCTATTGATCTTAACAACTAACATATCTAGTTTTAAAATATTAATACACGTAGATCACTACAGGCCAAAACTATCCTTAACCCTAACTCAAGGGTATACAAAGAAACAGAAATATCTTTTTTTTCAGACAAGCATCCAATTAAATACTTTTTGCGAAGAAAATACTTAATTAGTTACAAAACTACTTCAGTCAGTGGCGTAGGCAGGGGGGGGGGAGGTTAGGGGGGTCATAACCCCCCATAGACCACTAGGTATATATATGAAGTTTGAGGGGTTGATGTACATCGAAAGTTTGAGGGGGAGGGGGTGCAAATAAAAATTTGAGGGGGGGGGAGATGCAAATCGAAAGTTTGTCACCGGGTTATATACTAATAGAAAAAAATGTGAACCCCTCCCATGAGACGATCCTGGCTACGCTACTGACTTCAGTTAAACGTAAACAATGATTGTACTTACTCTTTTTTATATCCGAGAACTCATCTTTACCACAGCATAAGTTTTTCAAAACAGTCCAAACTTCTTCTTTCAGTAGACAGTAGAGAGTAAACATGAAGAGGCCCTGAAGAAAAGAAGTGAAGAATTTTTTGTTTACAAAATATCGTACACTGGCCTCGAAGGAATGCAAAGAGCTTCAAATCTAGTGTTTACAAAAGATCGTGAACTATCGACACAGGCCGTTGACTCCGATTTCAGCTTGCTTTTCTTTTTGGGTTTGCTTCGATAGCTTAACTATTCCGATCACGTTGATCCTCCTATGTGATGTAAACGTGAAATGAAAACTAGCATGTAAACTACATAACAAACCTAATGAATCAATTATCTATGTTTTAGAGCTTATAGCTATTTTACAAACTTCATAACTGACCAGCAAAGTTTAATAATAAATCTGCAATGATAATGACAAAATATATAAACGTAATTTCTTATGTGCACGCTTTATAACTAATCAGTAATAACTAATACATTTTTCAATCTTTATAACTAACCCTTAGAACAAAGACCTCATTTTTAAGCTTTATAACTAACCCGTAGAACTAATAAATCATATGCACGCTTTATAACAAACCTGTAGAACGAATACATCATTTTCATGCTTTATAATTAACCCCTAGAACTAATACCTCACCTGTAGAGAGCTAAACAACGCAAACAGGTATGTGAACACGGTATGCGCTGCTCCGATAGCCAGAAACGCAAAGACCCACGTGAGACCCAACAGAACAAACAAACTGACGGCTGAGCGGAAATTTCGTGCCAACCTGAAATAAAATTGAGATTTATTTCACCAATTGTGATTAATCATTCGTAAAATAAAAAGTTATTTTTTTTTCGGTTGTAAAATAAACCCACAAAAAAACTTAAAAATAAGTCAATGTGATTAATCAACCTGATTCTAATCCTTTTCTAATGTTATATATATATATATATATATATATATATATATATATATATATATATAATATATATATATATATATATATATATAAAGGTGCATTACATTATTTTAAATAATGTAAATAAGGGTTACTCTGTTTTAGTGGATACACCAATACTTCCCTTTTCCTTGTTTAGCAAACAAGGTCACGCGACTAAAAGTACAACAATCAGTAACGCGTTGATGAAACCCTTACAAATTGTTTAGGTACCCTGGTATGTGGAACTAGATAGCAGCACCGCGGACGGGTACGCTAATTACTTTAACATATTCTTTAACATTCCACGGTGAACGGGACGCAGTTTTTAATATCCATGACGGAATTTTTAAATGTCATTATTTGCTCACTGTGATGCTGTTAATTTGTTATGAAATAAATTGTAGATATGCCCATTGGGTCAGTAACGTGGCCATCCTAAGTATCTAACATGCAGGAGCTGCTATAATGGACCTCAGGGAACTTATTAATCATTTTGCAAAGTTAAAAGCAGACAAAAAATATATCTAAATAAATCTCGAGAAATTTAAAAACAATTGTGTTTGGTCAGTGGCGTCACAAGGTCGGGTGTTACCCTACACGTAGACCAAAGGTGTCACCCCATAGCCCCCTACAATTTTGCACTTTCGGTGGGGTGTCATCCCTCTCTGACTTATCTTTTATTATTTTAGCTGTATATAACATAGTTTTGACAGTAAATTTTACAATTTTTTGTCATGATGTCATCCGATGTGGACCGCACCTTTTCCCCCACTTTGTGACCCCACTGTGTTTGGCTAATTAAAAAAAAAACATTAACTGTAAGCCTGTAACATTTTATATAACTACGGGGTTGTAGGCATACACAATAATATTGTAGAAATACACAATCAAGACGTATAAAATACATAATTTACATAATATTTATATTTTTGAAAACCCTCCATCTTAAGTAACATTTGATTTCTTCGCTAACTCCATTGTAGCCTAACAGCGGAGAAAAGAGCCCACTGGTAATTTTTGCATAGGGGCTTGAAAATCCTAGCTACGCCACTGTATCGAAAGAACTCAGTCAGAGTATCTAATGGAAAAAAGTCCTTATTTACACGTAAATGTGTCTAAGCACGTTTTTCTCTTTTGATTGCTTTGGCTTCCAAAATTTTTTTGTAATGAAAAAAGTCATTATTTACACGTAAATATCTCTATGCACGTTTTTCTCTTTTGATTGCTTTGGCTTCCAAAATTCTTTTTTTTTAAATAAAAAAAAATCTATCCCTACCATGTTAAGATGACTAATGACTAACATAGTTGTGTACATTTATATGGCGCCGCTGCATTCTTCACACCTCCCCCGCCCCCCCCCCCCCCCCAAGTATTCATACAATCATAAATTGTTATATATATATATATATATATATATATATATATATATATATATATATATATATATATATATATATATATATATATATATATATATATATATATATATATATATATATATATGTTTACACGTGCCAAGCGTTCACAAAACAAACAAACCTCTTCGTCGAACTCTCGTTTAAGCTGGTTTGGCCACTGAGCCGTGACAAACGTAGCAGCTGGTGCAGAATCATCAAGAACACAGTGCAGTTGACAACCAGCGTAAAAAGTACGGGTCCAACAACCACGTAGTAAAACTCGGGACGCTGCACCCAACATCTATTCATAGAATTCATTAATGCGTGCACTTTAAAATATTTACATCACAATATGTACATTTATATTTGCATATATAAATAAATAAATATGTATATATATATATATATATATATATATATATATATATATATATATATATATATATAATATATATATATATATATATATATATATATATATATATATATATGTGTGTGTGTGTGTGTGTGTTACGGTCAAAGCAAGAAGTCGGCCAATGTCCAGATTGGCCGGCCAATGCACGCATTGGCCAATATGGCCTCCCATAGGTCTGTCAAAGTCCAAAACTTTGCTTAATTTCATGATCCTTACGGCATTAAAAAAAAAACCAAAATCTGCTCATGATCTTCTCATTCGGACTTTGGCTTGTCGTCGCTAGCCAGATGATCTTCTAATTAAAACTTTGGCCGGTTCACCATATATATATATATATATATATATATATATATATATATATATATATATATATATATATATATATATATATATATATATATATATATATATACATATATATATATAAAGAGAGAGAGTTTGAGAGTGATAGCAAATTAGAGATATAGAAAGATAATGTTTCTTTTAATAAATGTATGGTATATATATATATATATATATATATATATATATATATATATATATATATATATATATATATATATATATATATGTTTAAATTATTACATTCCAGAAGAGGTGTAACCATAACTTTCCGTTTTATTCACCCCCAATGTGATGGCGACGATTATTAATGGAAAACCTAGGATTAAAAAACAAACAAAAATTAAACACACATTTACAAAAAAAAATATAAAATAATAATCCTATACGCTTTATATAAACTGAACTCACCCCATCCTGCAACGCATGTTTTTAGTAGAAAAAATGTGAAGTGGGTGTTGAAAACGAGAATCAGACAAATAAACATGTAAACAGCGTTTACAGCCATCCAAGCCATTGTCGCAAGTAGAAAATAATGAATGAACGAGGCGACCATCTGTTTAAAATATAAACAAGAAATAATATGTTGAAAAATAGTTTAATAAAAACAATCATTTTAATTACTTTAATATTATTATAAATTTTGTATAAATGACACAAAAATTGTACAGTATTTCTGATATAAGTAATATTATTCTGATTTAGGTATTGAAGAAACAACAAATTGAAAGATAATACTGATATAAGTAATATTATGAATTTAGTATTTAAGAAACAAAAATTGTAAGATAATACTGATGTAGGCAATATTATTATGAATTTGGTATTTAAGTAAGATAATACTGATATAAGTAATAATATTAGGTATTTAGGAAACAAAAATTGTAAGATAATGCTGATGTTCTAACATACCTTACACAAAAAAGTGTTCAAATATTGAGAATGCATTCCCAGCAACAGCACACAGTTAAATAGGAACATTGCCCAACACAGGTTGTATATGATGAGCGAGGACTCCTGGCTTCTCAGTTTTCTGATAAAACGTGATACTACTGTACTTTTCGATTTTTATTGTTGAATAATTCTAAATTTTATGTCATTTAATATATTAATTTATTTCTAGTACAACCTGAAGTTTGCATCCAAGCAAATGCACTGTGGGAACGTAGCCTATTTTTTTTATAAGTGCCCGATTTTCTAAACATTAATATGACGACAATTTTGTCTCAAATAATTTCAACACAACACAGTTAAATATAGCCCAATGTAAACATAAAAACACAAATCTTGTTAATTTGTTTAACAAACCTTTGATCATTCTACTATCAAACCACTCCGTAGCAATAAACTAAATTAAGGAATAAATTTACCTGTAAACTGAGTACACAAATAAAGTCAAGGCCAGTCCGAATGTGGACGTGCCACAACCAACGTAAGTAATAATGGATAGAGCTTTGTCGTCTTCCACATTTGCATTTTTATTGGTTTCGTAAACATCCTTTAAATACATTTTTGTGAACAAGCTTAAGATTTTTAAAGCAAAAAGAATGACAATGTTTGATTCATAAAAATACTTTATAGTGTTTTCTTAAATAATTGAGTTTGGTTACTTAAAGACAGAAGATTTCTTTATGTTTATGATCTCGTATATAAGAGATAAAAATTTCCGTCTACAAAAAATTAAATTAAATATTAACAGTTTTCACCGTTTTACACCAACCTGTATATCGTATACGGAATAATATATAAGATGCATTGTAATCGTGCAGAAATCTAAATCAAGGTTTTGACAAAGTTTGACATTTTATAATCGCGCGGAACCGGTGAATAAACATTTGAATTTTAATCCAATACTTTTGGGCGCGATCTTGAAGTGGTACTTTCTCGACTTCCGGTTTCACAGAAGGCCATAACTTGAGAACCGTTTATGATAAGTTGGACCGAAATTTAAACAGTATGTATTATGTTGTATGCAAAGATTTCTGTCGACATTTGAACGATTTCCGGAAATCTTATTTTATTGAATTTTCCGTGAGAACACGAAACTTTAGTCGAAATTTCATTTATAAGTATAGTAGGTGACATCCAATATCCGAAAGTGGTACTTAATTTCCGGTTTTTTAATTACAGATAAAATAAGTAACGTTCCAGTTAGATAAAATAAAGTTTAAACTGGCTATAAACTCGTACTCTAATGACTGTGTCAAATTTGTGAGTGATTTCCGATATCCGGAAGTGGTACTTAATTTCCGGTTTTTAAAATACAGATAACATACTTTTCAGATAGTTAAAAGAAAATTTAAACATCGCTATAAACTTGTATTGTCTTGACTGTGTCAAATTTGTGAGTGATTTCCGATGACCCGACATAGTTCTTTACGGTATTTCTATTAAAAGTTTTACTGCTACATGACCGATTTGATTCGACGACAATAGTCACATTAAATGTGACTTAATCGGATGTTTAATTCACTTTTTAAACACGAATCTGTTTTTCAATATAATGTAATAATTGTATGCTCAGGTATGCACACATAGTTGCGTTAATTTGTTAGCGAAATTCTTTTTCTTCTAGATTCTATTATATTTTTTTTAAGTTAATATTAGTACAATTAATTTTTCTTTCAATTTTATAGCCCGGCTCTACTGACACTGTCATATCAGAAAATAAGCTGACATTTCTGGGATATTTCGATCCCGCGTTTCTTTTTTAATATCTTCTTACTATAAAGGATAGTTATTGAGTTCCAAATATTAACACAAAAGAAGGTGGTAGTATAACAAGAAACGCCTTCCTACCATAATCAGTGCAAAATTTGTAAGATGACTACAGGCACAGATAGTTTTCTCATTAGACGTCTCCACAACTCTACAGCCCACAGTGGACCAGTTTGCCGATGTCCCCGTGTGAGGCTCTACTCTATATGCACACTTTACTGGAAACATGCTCTGAAACAAATCACACATTTTAAAACTATTTTTTTAAGAAAGATATTTAAGCACACTTTACTGGAAACATGCTCTGAAATAAATCACACATTTTAAAACTGTATTTTTTAAGAAAAATATTTAAGCACACTTTACTGGAATGATGCTCTGAAAGAAATCACACATTTTAAAACTGTAATTTTAAGAAAAATATTTTAGCACACTTTACTGGAAACATGCTCTGAAATAAATCACACATTTTAAAACTGTATTGTTTAAACAAAAATATCTCAGCACACTTTACTGGAAACATGCTCTGAAATAAATCACACATTTTAAAACTTATTTTTTAAGAAAGATATTTAAGCACACTATACCAGCAACATGCTCTGAAATAAATCACACATTTTAAAACTGCTCTTTTTAAGAGAAATATTTAAGCAAACTATACCAACAACAGGCTCTGAAATAAATCACACATTTTAAAACTGTATTTTTTTAGAAAAATATTTAAGCACACTTTACTGGAAACATGCTCTGAAATAAATCACACACATTTTAAAACTGTATTTTTTAAGAAAAATATTTAAGCACACTTTATTGTAAATAAGCTCTAAAATAAATCACACACATTTTAAAACAGTATTTTTAAGAAAGATATTTAAGCACACTATACCAGCAACATGCTCTAAAATAAATCACACATTTTAAAACTGTATTTTTTAAGAAAGATATGTAAGCACACTTTACCAGCATCATGCACTAAAATAAATCACACATATTTTAAAACTGTATTTTTTTAAAGAAAAAAATGAAAGTTGAAAACAAAAACAAAATCTACCAATATTAAACATTAAAAATCAGAGAAATTCGAGTAAGTCTTACTTTCTCTAGATGAATAAACGTGATTAAAAAATCGGGGTCAAGATCACGGACTGTAGTGTTTGGAATACTTGCTGATATGACGTAACTGTTGATTCTGGCAGCTTCACCACAATATTCATCTGACTTCATATATATATATATATATATATATATATATATATATATATATATATATATATATATATATATATATATATATATATATATATATATATATATATATATACATATATATATATATATATATATATATATATATATATTTATATATTTATAAATATATTTATATATATATATATATATATATATATATATATATATATATATATATATATATATATATATATATATGTATATATTTATATATATATTTATATATATATATATATATATATAGAGGGAGAGAGTGAGAGACACAGCTAAAGAGATAGATACACACATATGTGAATATCTACATATATCTATATACTACTAAAAGTCAAGTTTGTTTACATGTTTGAATATTTATTTGTTTGTTTGTCCGATCGAAAATTGTGATATGTTCGACTCTATATGGAGAGCTGTAAAATAGTATGTAGGTAGAGAATAATTTTTTAATGCAGACAGACTGATAATCACACATTTATTTAATGACGGTAATTAATTTATTGATTTATTCATACGTAGAGTAACCCATTTTTTAAAAAAGATTTGAAAAGCCACTAGACTCGACGGAAACAGTGACGTCACATGATGTGTTTATTTTTTTACATCGATAATGGCGGCCTATCGAAGAAGATTGTGTTCCCATTCCAATGTTTAACGCGTTCTAAAGCTAATTTTCTGTCGGCTTTAACTTTAACAATACGTCCGTTTGCTGTATTTATTACTTTCCAACACTTATATCAATTTTCAACTGTCTTTTTCATTTAGTTTTACAATAAATTTCTCTAGATCTAAAGATCAGCTGTCGAAGGAAAGTTATTTATAGATCTAGATCTAGAATCTAGAATCTAGGTCAAATCAATGATTTATTAGTTATAAATACAATCCAAAAAAAACGAGACTTTAGCAAACCAGTCGTAGATCTAGAATATAGATAATTCTATCTAGATTTAGATAATAATGAGTTTCTATATACTAAACTATTTTAGACCTTTATTATTTTGTATAAATCTTTGTTTGGAATATGGTTATTTTGAAATGCTCGCTCCCGGGCCTAGATCTATAGGTGTAGCTTAAGATTCATACGCGGCTTAGATGCCGGTAAGTTTGCTAAATTATAAACGTAAAGTCTAAATATAGCTCAGTCGTAGATCTAAAATATAGATAATTTTCTTTCTAGATTTAGATAATAATGATTTTCTATATACTTAACTATTTTAGACCTTTATTATTTTATATAAATCTTTGTTTGGAATATGGTAATTTTGAAATGCTCGCTCCGGGCCTAATGATTAGATCTAGATCTAGATCAAGATCTAGCAAGAAAAACTAAACTTAAGTAAGACTTAAGCAAACGAGTCGTAGAATCTAATCTAGACTAGATCTACATAATTCTATCTAGATCTAGATAATTTCAGACCTTCTTTATTTTATATAAATCTTTGTTTGACTAATTTAAGATAAAATTTAATTTGAAAGTTACTACTACTAGACTTAGATCTAGATCAAGTTGCAAAAGGAGACTTAAAATATAGTATAAAAATTATCTTGTGACGTCACGAGTAAATAGCTAAGTTGGTAGCGTAGTCCGCTCTCATGTGGGTGGCACAGGTTCTAGACCAATATGTCAATGATATTTTTTTTTCAATTTTTTTTTCTAGATGTGAATGATAAAGTTGCCTATCTGAACTTGGCAGGATACAGGGCAGGTGAAGTAGAGTTCATCTGTTTCTTTGTCCTAAGCATATGAAAGGATAGTGTGGTCAGAGACATGCTCGGCTGGAATCGTTTTTTAAACGATAAAAACATGTTGTCTGAGACTTGGCGGGACACTGGGCAGGTGAAGTAAAGTTGAGTAGGTCACATGTGACGTCAGTATATGAAGGGATAGTCCGAAATCGGTGTTTTCGGTGTTTTTAAAAGATAAGAAACATATTTTTGAATGTGGGGTCTGTTTTTTGTGACGATAAGTGACACTGCATTAGCGTAGCGAGGATGGGGGGGGGGGGGGGTGGCGGGAGAGGAGGCGGGAGGGGGGGGGGAAAGGGGAGGCGGGGGGAGGGGAAGGGGGGGCGGGGGGGACATATGTTGGGGCGCCAAAATGGTTTGGAAAAATAAATTGAAAGGTTGAGGGGGGTTCAAATCGAAAGTTTGAGTGGGGGGTGCACATCAAAAGTTTGAGGGGGGGGGGGTTGAAAATCAAAATCTTGGGGGGGGGGGTTAAAATCGAACAGTTTGTCCCCGGGCGCCGGGAAGGTTCGCTATGCCTCTGAGTGACAGACGTGATGTTTTTTGATGGATGACCCCCGAAACCCAGTTATCCAATGGATGACGGGTATTCTAGTTTATTATAATATTTACTAGCCGTCCCGACCAGGCCCTGCTCTGGCTTCTGTGAAAAACCTTTCTGTTAAAGATCGTTACCTGTGTGTTTAGTAATCATCATTAACCCGGCATTGCCCACCCAAACCACAACCAACCAAAACAACAAATCGCAAACATAACGCTAACACAAATACAAATACAAACGAAAACAAAAACCTAACAACAAACCCAACCACAATCATAAACACCAATACAAACACAAAGAAAAAACAAACAAAAAAGCAAACGAAAACAAAAACCTAACAACAAACCCAACCACAACCACAAACACCATACGAACACAAAGAAAAAACAAACGAAAAAGCAAACGAAAACAAACCAAATCCAAACGCAAAACCAACCACAAACACAAATACAAACACAAACCAAAAGAAAAAAACACAAACGAAAACGAAAATAAAAGAACAAAAAACGAACCAAATCAAACGCAACCACTAACGCAAACCCAACCTTAACACAAAGAAAACACTAACGCGAACATAAACGCAAAGTGCTCACAGTCTAGCCCGGGGCAGAATCGCCTGTTTTAGCTTAATAATCGACTATAGTACCCCAACTTATTCATAGTCTTTTTGCACTTACTTGAACGAACGTAGGTGCCAACCCAAACCAAATGAACAATTATAATACTCCAAGCTTATTCGTAAAATACCTAGAACATTTGCACTTGATCAATCCCCGCTAATTATGTAATTATTTTTTTCCCAACACCAAAACAAAGTAATAAAAAGTAAATTCTTTTTGCAACGTTTTATAAAGGGAAGTAATTGTGTTTTCCTAATTTATCAAAGGGAAGTAAGTGCTAAAGGACTAAATATAAATAATTTTCAGACATAATTAGAATTTTTGTTATTTTTTTAAAATTGTGCTTACTGAACATGCCGACAATTATTACTATCAGTTTGAAAAATGAAAATTATTTCCCAACACTTTCAATAGTAATTTTTTAACTCATAAATTTAGACTATTAGTACGATAATAGTCTAACACTTAATTCCATAGAAGTATGTCAACGACAAACAAACTTATTTTTACATACAGAATTGAACTTAATATATTAGTTTGATTTATATGTATATAACGCAGTAGACAGCTAGACTGCTATCCCGAAAGTCTCGAGTTTCCATCCGGGTTCAAGTCAAGAGACTGTCGAAGAGTCCACGCTGATGTGACTGTGGCTTTTGTCACGTTACAGAAAGCGAAGGCGTATGGGCATAGTGCTGACCGCACTATCCCTTCATAGTCAAGGTCTCCGAAACAGATCAACTATGCTTTTTATGTACTATGTGTTTTGAGTACGGATTGCAATGCATGGTATAATATATATATATATATATATATATATATATATATATATATATATATATATATATATATATATATATATATATATATATATATATATATATATATATATATATATATATATATATATAGGCCTCTGTGTATACATTACATTTAAAAAGTCATCCTTTTGAAAGACCGAAAAAGCAAGCCTTTTTCCAATAACTTTTTCTCTGCTACCAAAGAACGCTTCCATCGATGCCAACGAAATTGACATTGTATTTAAATCACTCGCTTTGTTCTCTTCTATTCCTTGCACGTTCGTCTGTGGATATTAAATGTAAGCCAAAGGAGCAGAGCTTTAAATATTCATATTCATAAGTTTTTTTTTCATAAATGTTATTCTTAATTCAAAAAATGTATTCTTCATCTTCTTCTTCGTTCTTAATTTTAGTGTTGAAAGTGATTCCCTCCAACACAATTAAGTATACGTGTCAACTGGTTTTGCGCCATTAAAGCCATTGACTCCGATTTCAGCCTGCTCATCTTTTTTTTTTGGATTTGCTTCCATAGCCTTTGTCCAGCCAAGAACAAAAAAAGCCACTTTAAAGTAGGGTTTTGTCATTCAGGCATCTACCTGACTTTTTTAAGTTGTACTCACACATACTAAATTACAAAAAAAAAATTGCTTATTTTAGATCCTTCACATTATATGTGTAAAGAACTTAGCATAATATATTATTTTATTTAGATTTTTTACACATAGTAAATCGTCATGTTATTAAACATCAAGGTTTCCTTCAGGCATGTTTTTTTTTTTCTGGAAGAGTTCGAACTGGAAACTTTCAGTGGAGGGGCGCACTTAAACTTCTGTGAAGGATGGGGCCAGGGAGCTCTGTTTAAAGAATATGTATTATATTCCGTATGAATTATATATTGCTCCTATTGAGTACAGTCATAGAGAGGCGGTGAATTTGGGGGTGGCTGAAAGAAACACTGCTAAACATTAGGGCCCCATATAATCTTATCCGAGGCCTAACATGCTAATTACAATGAATTTAAGATTACTGAACCTTGCTTTCATTCAACTGATGTGAAGACTCTGTTCCAACTGTCATTTCAATGTACCCCGAGTTGAATTCTTCTAATTTTATCGCGAGCACAGCAAACGCAGGCTGCACTGCTTTAAACGTTGCTGACGTGAATGAGACTCTTTCAGGTATGCGTTGTACAATTTTCAACAATCTGTCGGGAAATAAAAAATTAACGTTAATGTCTAACAATTGGTCTAACGGTAGGCCTACAGAGATAGACTGATAACCCAAAAGCCTCGAGTTCGAATCCACCCAGCTCTCAAGACTCACGTTAGATAAACAAAGGCTGCTAGGCATAGAGATGACCATACTATCCCTTCATATGCCGAGGTATCTCAAACCGATGATATTTACTTCATCTTCCCCATGTGTTTTTGGCACGAACGGGAATAACATTTTGAAAGTCTTTAACTGATATTACATAGGAAAAAATGGATTTCAACATCTGGCATTTAAAAAAAAAATTCGTGTCAATGTACAAAATAAAAAGCGTATAACAGTGTGGCCTTTTATAACAAAATATAATAAATCATAAAATAAATTTATAATTACAGGTATTTAGAACTTCTCAATAAAATACGACGTTATCAATATGATCTTTATAATAATACATGCTTAAAAACAAATAATGAAATAGAATTAGAAGCAGTGTTGAATGCAAGATAATGCAAGGTAGTGTAAATGTATACCTGTGCATATCTGATGATGATTCCGCTTTGTCGGCAGAATCTTTCAAGCTTAGAAGTTTCGTAACGCTAGCCATGATATTCCTCACGAGAATTCCATCTTCGATAATACTGTCCTGAGTCAAATTTTCTAATTGAGTTATAAAATTGCTTATTTTATGCACTTCGTACGTTTCCAGAAGGCTAATGGTACTCAATAGGAGCGCTGATTCGGCTTGCTTCGACAAAACGACGAGTCCCGAAGAAGTTGCTTCTAGATTGTTTTCTTCTTCATTTCCTTTACAAAAATAATAAATGTAAACATCAAATTGTATTTATCAACAACTTTTCTTCTTCACTTCCTTACAGAATAATAAATGTAATTATCGAATTATATTTATCAACAAATTTTCTTTTTCATTTCCTTAAAAAATAATAAATTAAATCATCGAATTATATTGATCAACAACAAAATTTATAAATTAAAGCATCGCATATAATTGTATTTATCAACAACAACCACAAACCAAACAAAATTAAATAGTTTTTGCACAATTACTTATTATTTTTGTATTTGAACTTAAATCTATGTACATAGTTTGCTGGTAAAAAATATTTGTTCAGCATAAAAAAGTATTTTTGCACACATTTTTTTTTTCAATTTTAAGTTTCATTTTTGAATTTGTAATAGTGTAACAATTAGCATTGGCTACATTCTTATACGGCTTGTATAGTGGGTAAGATTTTAGGAATATTTTTAAAAATCGTAACTGCCAAGTAAATATATAAAACATGAATCATGTTTAGGTAAACAGAATGAAATGTGTACATGAAATATGCAATGTGCAAGTAACACATTAATTGTGTTAATACACAAAAATAATTCTGCATATATCTCAAGCATTGTTGACTTTAAGCAAAACAAAACTTAGTTGTCACTCATGAGAGGTTTTGAATTTATATTTAAAACAATGATGATAGCGATGGAATAGAGTGGGGGGGGGGGAGTGGTTTCTCAACCAATATAAATGCGTCATAAGAAGCCATAAGCTAATAAGGTTCCCCTTACCCAAAAGTATTCATTCATGTAAAAATACTAACAAAAAATTTAGAGAATTTAAACACCAAAAAGCGGTTTCTTAATATTCTTAATATCTACAGATATTTTTTTTTTTAAATTGGATTTTTTAAATGAGCGGTCGTCTTGCCTTGTTGAGTCCAACATGCACCAGTTGAGGCGATACATTTGTCCTGCGTATCGACACAATGGCATCGCCGGGAGCATTCCATACCATATAATCCTGGTGGGCACCAAGAGTCTAAAAGAATTGATAAACATGACAGCTGCATTAAGCCGCATTTAGCCTGTATTAATAATAGTGGTTTAGAGATTGATTTTGTATATTAAAAACAATTACTGTTCCATTTTTGCAAGCATGTTTTAAATGAACAACAAATGTTATTAATAACCACATACGTTAAGAAGAATAGCTACTAATATCTTATTTGTTATTCTATACTCGGCACGGTGCTTTGACTAGCAGATTTATAACCCATGCATAGTTTAATTGTCGAGATACATAATCTAATCCTCAACATTACAAAGCAGGTATGAGAGCTGTTTCATAACGTTGATACTATATTTTAAATTTCGCATGTATGGGGCTTGAGCTTTTTATTTTAAAGGAACTTCAGAAATAGCTTGGTTGGCATAATACGCTCCATTTTTTAAATATTTAGATTGCTGTATAAAGAGTGACCCGCAGTAACTTTGATGACCCCTGGTAACCCCTAGAGACGCAAGTAACCCCTAGTGACAACCAGTAGCCTTGCTAACTTACCACCGAAAACTTCTATCTCACAAAGCTCCATCTCGCCTACTTTATCGGCGAACTCGAGCTCGATAGTCAAAGCTTTTATGTTAGCCATGGTGAGGTCTATGTGGTTTAGCGAACTTGATGTGAAAAATATGCTCCCTCCGTTCGTCCCATTCCAAAATCGTAGTTTGTACTCCGTATTCAGGACACGGATTTCTGTTAAAATATTATAATTTAAGTGTTTTAGTACAAACAAGTAAAATACTTTTAAAAATAATGGCTGTGAAAATAAAATCCATCGTTGTCTGTCATATATACACTAATAGTAAAAGAAAAAAACCACCACCATAGCGAATTGCTAAGCCAAACTCGCATTAAGATCTTATATCTGAGTCTAAGCCTAACCATAATTAAAACGTAAATATCGATACATTAGGCATGTTATTATCAGGAATATACAATTTATACGATTTCGTTTCGATTCGGCAAAAGCTCATGTAACCGAAGAAGTCACGAGTTCAAACCCCAGCTGATGAGGCTCGATAGCTTGGGACAGCCACTAATTTAGGAGAAAACAAACTCCAAAAACTGCTGCATTGTAGTTTTCTTGGTTGAACAAAGGATATAGAATCTAATTCAAACCGTAAAGCAGGCTGAAATTGGACTCGATAACGCATAACAAGTTGAGACGAAACATGTAATTGTGTTGTAGGGAATCACCTACAACATTTCAATGAAGATCGAAGAAGAAGATGCAAACATATGACAAGCTACCGGCAGCAAAATAGTCCATGCGATTCTCTGTCCCTGATCATAGTCACTAGTGGTCAAGAAATATATTTTATTTAATATATTTCAAATTTTCCCAATTATTACGAGGATGACCAAACTAAATATAATCAGAAGAATTTTGTTTTCCAGATTAAATCAGCAATGCCGGTAAAAATTAAATCTAAAATGTGTTTCCCTCTTCATTCTTTAGGAAAAAAGTTTATAGACAGCTATTTTGTTTTCCCGACAAAAATAAATATATGTATGCGATTATTTTCCCATCGATCATGACGAGCGATTTCAACAGAGCAACAAAAGCGTTACTGTAAGAAACAATAAAACTAAGCTTTTCCATGTGTTTTATAGAATTATACTCACAATGAACAATACACATAAACTACACTATAATAAAAATAAACTGGGAGTGATCTCCTCTAAAGTTTCTCGAAAATTCTAATATAACAATACAGGGAATAGCAAATCGGGATATAGACATAATTTGTAATACATTTTTAATTACTTAATTTGTTTTTAAATGTGAATCTCGTAGAAAAAATAATTGCGCCCCAAGTGATCGCCAAATAATCTGTGTATAATGGTGCGGAATATTATTAGTACTTTATAAATTCACATGCGTTTTTTTAGAACACAGAAGTAGCGTAAATTACTACTTCCGTTAAACAGAAATTTCTAAACTTTTTAAAGACGGTGGAGCGTTAGATCTTTTATTTACATGTGAAATTTCATTTATCTATGTAAAACGGTACTCAAGTTATAGGTTTTTGAAAAATTAAAAGGAGAATAAGTGTCCACTTTCGGTAACCGGAAATAGCTGAAAAGGTGATACAGAACTACAAATTTGATATAATACTTATGTATGAAATGTCATCAACATAGCTGTAACTGTACTCAAGTTACCTTGTTCACAGACACGCATACACACATACATACATACACACACACATACGCATAATTACAATACTTCCTCTATACTTCGTAAACGAGAAAGTAATCGTACATTTTAGAACTTACAACAAGAATCCTATCTTTTGAGCATATACTACTTCGATGTGTTTAAGTTTACTGGATAGAAGGCAAAACATCTGAACAGAAATGCCTGTTAACTAGCATCAAGGACATATTTAAATATACTAGTATTGTGTGTCAAATATCTGAATTAACAGGCACAAAGTATACAACATTTAACAGCTAGTATAAAGGTTAAAATAATCAAATTTCGATATGTTTTACGATGCAAATTTTTTTTTCATCCAAAATGTAAGAAAAAGTGCATACAAAACCGTATATGAAATTTCAAATATATATTACTGGGTTCATAAATTCTGATTCTGTTGAAATTTGCTCTAGTAGAAAATGGAAGTTGCAATTTCTTGTCAAACATGTCACAGTGATCATCGATATTTCCATCGAGTGCAAATCCTGTTCCTATATTTGTCATACTTTTCAGTGCCAAGTTTCGCCCTGTAGAGAGACCATAAGGTTTGTAGACAGACAGTACGTTTTGTAGACAGGCAGTCAGGTTTGTAGACAGTTATATTTGTAGACAGACAGTAACGTTCGTAGACAGACAGTACGTTTTGTAGACAGGCAGTAAGGTTTGTAGACAGTTGTATTTGTAGACAGACAGTAAGGTTCGTAGACAGACAGTACGTTTTGTAGACAGGCAGTAAGGTTTGTAGACAGTTATATTTGTAGACAGACAGTAAGGTTCGTAGACAGACAGTACGTTTTGTAGACAGGCAGTAAGGTTTGTAGACAGTTATATTAGGTCGTTCCCAGGCGCCCAAAAGGGTGCGATTTGGCGCTCCGGGCTATCCCGGTAGCGCTATAGCGCATACGTTCGTTTTAAAGCTTGTGATAGAATATGGATAAGAAATAGTATTATAGTCGTATTATAGTATTATATTCGTATTATAGTATTATAAACGTATTATAGTATTATATTCGTATTACAGTATTATAGTCTTTCACTAATCTGAATCAGGCGCGTGTTGTAGCTACCTGCAATTGTAGCTACTTGCAATTCGTCGCGGGCCACCCTGGGACTTTCTTTTAACCCCCCCCCCCCCCCGAATAATCGCGGGGACGGGCACGTTAGTGCTATATCAATGGGAATCGCTCTGTTTATGATTTCAAAAAAACCTTCAAAATGTAACTATTCATTATTTTCATATAAAACATATTCTAAGAGATATACATCTCCATAAAAGAAAGTTCTTATAAACTACTCTCAAGTTTTTGAGAGTGGTTTTATGCCAAAGCTATAAAATTATATTGCCCGACTATACTGTCAATAGCATAGTAAAGACGCTGGGTTCACATATGCAAAGTTTGGAGAACAACCGAAAACCGATTCGGGGGAGAAGTGTGTTTAAAACCCAGAGGTCACTAAGGATTAAGTAAGTCAAGCATCGCGAAGCGTTTGGTTGTAATATGAACATACCCGAAAGTATAGCCGTAATATTTAAAAAAGCAAATTTAGTATAATATCTACAATTGTTTCAATAGTATTGTCATTAGACGAATGTAAGAGTGTTATATAACTTAAAGAATCTTTTGTAAAGACATGATCGGAAAGTTCAATTCTCTAACGCCATCCGACACGTACTCAATTAAAACATTTTCATTAAATCCTTACCTCCACTCACGTATATTTCACAAACAAAAGACTTTGCTATGAATTGTATTTTAACATTGTTGACCAGATCCTCAAGTTGAAAATATATATCAGTAACTTGCCCCTGTGTGTAGGTTACATGTCTTAGTATGTTACATTCTTTAGATTCCTTCAAGAATTTCATCATCGATATTTTAAATGTAACTAGAGGGGAAAATGGGATACTAAATTATATATATATATATATCTATCTATTAATATATATATATATATATATATATATATATATATATATATATATATATATATATATATATATATATATATATATATATATATATATATATATATATATATATATATATATATATATATATATATATATATATATATATATATATATATATATATATATATATATATATAAGCATTTATGAATAAATTATATATATATATATATATATATATATATATATATATATATATATATATATATATATATATATATATATATATATATATATATATATATATATATATATATATATATATATATATATATATATATATATATATATATATATATATGTATATATATATGTATATGTATATGTATATATATATATGTATATATATATATATATATATATATATATATATATATTTATTTATTTATTTATAAGAAATATTTATGTATTTAGTTATATGTGGTCGAGTGGTAGAGTATACAGCAGATAACTTGTAAGTTTACGACTTTGAGACACGTATCATGTCCGTTTAACGTCCGTGAGTCAAGCCAACACTGATGGGTACCTTGGTCACGTTTGGTAGTCATTGTGGCAGGGCAAAGTTTTGGGCTTTGTTTATAACTTTGATCTTTGTTTCTTATTATCGTTAGTGTTTCCTTAAACCACAGTCGGGGGATTATCGTCCTGGGGGTATACCGCCAGTAGATTATCTATTTGATTATATCCCGGGGTTGTGGTACACGAACGATTAACCTTAGCAAACTATCTCCTCTTAACCCGAGGTCATAGATGAAGGTAAATTCCAATTCCCCCATGGGTATTTAAATCAAACTGGAATTCAACTTACTATACATAAATATTGGCATCTATATTAAAAAAAGCAGATTCCGCTTCACATCTAGCAATCCATTGGCAGACGACTTATCTTCTTCTTCGTTCTTAATTTTTTGTGTTGGAAGGGATCCCCCTCCAACACAACTAAGGATACGTGTCAATTGGTTATGCGCCATTGAGGCCATTGACTCCGATTTCTGCTTTCTTTTTGGATTGGCTTCCATAGCCTTTATCCAACCAAAAATAAACTGCAAGGCAGTAGTTGTTTGATTTAGGAGTTGTCTCTCCTAGAAGACTGGCTGTTCCCAGCTAACGAGCCTCATCTGCCCGAGGGTTCGAACTCGAGACTTTTCGGTTTAGCAACCATGAGCTTTACCGACTCGACCACGACGAGTTAGAGTTTATATTTTTCTTGACTTCGCCATATGAAGGATTAATGTCATCAAGACTATGCCCAGCCGACTTTACTTTCCATATTTGAATATAAAATTATATGTAATTCAGATCTCGAAATGTTTTAGTAGAAAAGTCAAACCAACATTACTAATTACGAAGTTAAAGCATACTTTAGTTCCTATATTCTAATTGCTATACTTATTACAAAAGGTGGAGTAGCAAACCTACCACGAGAAATAATTTGAATCCATTCTATTTCAAATGCTTGCTTCCATATTATGCTGAATGCTTCAATATCTGAACACGTATCGTTTTGCGAATCTGTCAATTCTGGAACCGAGGGTGTGACGATCACGCTATCTTCTAGACTCGCAAGGTTCACTGGAATTAAAGCACGTTTGATCAGAACCATTGTCAAAATCTCTAGACATTTGCACTATTACAATGCATCATTTATGTTCCTTATAAGATAAAGTGGTGAGATATTGCGAAAACAAAAATCACTTCGCGATGTCCCGGGTGTTTAGTAAAATTTATAAAGTAACTGGACTCTTCTGACTACTAAACTTTACTTACTATACTTAAAACTGTAATCATTAACTTTCTCAAACATAAACCTAAAAAAATACAAAAAAACAGGCATTTTATAGTGTAAATACGATAGATAGGAATAGTTTAGTTTTGAATGCAGGCCTATAGTTTATACGGAGAAAAATATCGAATTATTAATGTCGATTGCCTAGAATTCACAAATAGTGAAAACGTTTTCCCGTGTTCATCACGTGGAGAGATACGTGACTATTTAATACACCTTACTACTAAGATGTTTGGTGTTTGAACTCAGTAACGGAGAAGTATATACGTGTTAAAGTGTTGTTTTTTAAATAACCATAGCGATTGCATTGGGGGTTAAGCTTGGATTTATGAAATTTCTAAAGAATTTCTTCGTTGAAAGAGAGTGTTACTTAAGTGTCCAAACGTACTTACTGTACTGACACAAAGGACCAAACCAGCCTACGTCACACCGAGAAGCGTTCAAACATGTGCCCATGTCGTCACATTGGTTGTTGATACAGTGGCACTTGAGCCGGCAAAAAGGTCCAAACCATCCAACGTCACAGCCTGAACATAGTTAATAAATAAATCTAAAAGATATACTTATAAAAGCTAAAACAGTCTTATATATATATATAAATATAAATATAAATATATAAATAAATATAAATTTATATATATATATATATATATATATATATATATATATATATATATATATATATATATATATATATATATATATATATATATATATACAGATATATATATATATATATATATATATATATATATATATATATATATATATATATATATATATATATATATATATATATATATATATATATATATATATATATATATATATATATGGTCGCTGAAATAGTCAGCGATTTAATAGAAAATACTATTAGAATAGTTAAACCATTCTCACCAAACATGGGGCCAGCACATAAAGACAGCAATAGCAGAATTCTCCAAGACAAGCTGATATCAAAACCCATCTACGATTTTCTCTCTGTATCAAGAGTTAATCATCTTATAGTCTTAGATTTAATGAGTGCGATTGTATATTTTTCGTAGTTTACAATATATTTTAAATAAATGTTCTAAGTAATAAGATCAGCTTAATGCTTACAATAATGTGCGTAGTTAATTACTAAAAAACTTAATAAGTAAAAACCTAAACAGATCTTGTTGTTTTTTTTTCTTCTATTCTCTAGGCTAGGTCTCGATTTAGAACTAGAACCAGATCTAGATCTAGATCTAGATCAAATATGTAAATATCAAATAAAACGTGAACACATATAGATCTAGATCTAGTTAAATATAGACAGAATATATTTTGAGATAAAACTTGCTAAATAATAATATTCAATCATAGTTGGTTTCGTGGCCTTTTTAGGATTAGTTAAAGTCGAAATCGTGTTAAAAAGTTAATACCAAACGTAAACAATAGCTTTATTTGAAGCAGATACCTTCTACGTCCAATGCGAATGCAAATTGGTGCAAATAACAATAACAAATTACTAAGTGCGAAACGCATTTATAAATTAAAATTTTTACTTTCCCTGAAAGTGTATTTTAAGGAAGTAATTAAAATATAATAGAAGTATATTAGGTCACTTTTGGTCCTTGGAGCGTATTCTTGGCGGAGGAGCGGAGCAGGATGCGCAAAGGTTATATAGCAAAATACTCGGGATGGTGAGGAGCCGCAGGGACAATGAAATATAGTAAAATACTACGCCAACTGGCGCAGAGGGATGGTGAGGAGCGAAGGGGAAGGGACAATGACATATAGTAAAATACTACGCCAACTGGTGTTGGCGGAGGAGCCGTAGGTACAACGAGATATAGTAAAATACTCTATCTCTTTGCGCAGCGGGATGGTGAGGAGCGAAAGGGAAGGCGCAAAGACATATAGTAAAATACTCCCCCACCCTAGGGTGGTGGAGGCGTGGGAGGGTGACGTAACCATTTACCTTGTGACGTAATCAGTGACCTTGTGACGTAATCATTGACCTTGTGACGTAATCAGTGACCTAGTTACGTAATTTTAATGCGTTTTTTAATTAGTTTTAATGAGTTTTTTTTAATTTGTAATTAATATTTATTAACGAGTTACGTAATTTGATAATTTGTTTGTATTTTGTTTGTTTATTTTTAATTTTAATTTATTATTTGATTTTAACTTTTTAAATTTTAAATTTATTTTGTATTTTTTATTAACTAGTTACGTAATTTGATTTTAATTTTTAAATTTTTAAAAAAATTTTTAAATTTTTAAATTTTAAATTTGTAATTTTTATTAACTAGTTACGTAATTTGAGTATTTGTTTGATTTAAATTGTTTAATTTGATTGTTTACTTGTTGTTTATTTGTTTGAAATTCATTTTATGTAGTTTGATTTTAATTTTTATATTATCCAACACAACGCTAACGTATACTTTGTGCCCCGACTTCCATTAGCCACAGCTGTTACTCATTACCAACACCTGTTACTTATCGATCCGCCCGTGAACCTCCCCGGCGCTGCGTGTTTTTGAATGTGAATGTATTGATCGACCCGTGTCGAATGCGTGTATCCATTAACCATCAGGCGACAGCTGTGCATCAGTTGTGCAACAGCTGGTACCACACACGCATCAGCGATTTATGTGGGGTTCGCCGAAGCAATCACCGCAGGGGTTATGGTAATTAAGCGAAAGAGCTAAGTGGTTAACCGCAAAGCGACCGTAAAGTGTGGTAACAGCTGTTACCACTTTAATGGTTTTTACCACTCGGGTTGACAGCTGTCCAACAGCTGGTCCCGCAATTAGAGGCGCCTCCCGGACTTTTTGCATTACCTTGTTGGTTTTCTTGTTTTATTACGCTACACGTATACACATTCACATACACACACTAAAATTAAAACAAAAGTCTTCTTATATTTTATTTATTTATTAACGTTTTTTCCAAGTCATCAAAGGCTTTTAAAATATCACGGTGTAAACTTAACAAGTGTTCAATACATATTCGATTATAGTAATATGGATGAGAGCGGTGAGTAGGCGGGTGAAGAGTGAACAGGTGGTTGAAGGGTGAGCAGGTGGGTGAAGGGTGAAAGGTGGGTGAAGGTGGAGAAGGTGGGTGAAGGGGGAACACGAGTAAGAGTAAAGGATATATAGTAAAAGACTCTACCTCCTGAGTGAGGTGGGTGAGGAGGCGGATTTTAATTTTAATTTTTTATTTTATTTTTTCATCATCTGTTAACTTTAAGGTTCTATAACTCTATATATTTAAATACATTTTTTGATTCAAACGACTTGGTACATTTAGTTCACACGTTTTAAATATTTTCTTAACTTAACAGCCTCGAACTAAAATGATTTTAGGGTTAGGGATAGGGATAGGGATAGGGATAGGGATAGGATTAGGGCTTAGGGTTAGGGATATGATTAGGATTAGGATTAGGGATATGGTTAGGGATAGGATTAGGGTTGGTGTTAGGGTTCTGTGGTTGTAAACACACGCAAGCGCAGCGCAGTACCATCGAAAACATCGCCGCGATGGCAAGTCGTAGTTTCTCTCCATTGCGCATTCGTATCTTATTCCGGCTAGCATCGGCCTTAACAAAAATCAAGAGCTAGCATATGTATGGGCACGTGCTTAATGCCCTTAATTAAAAACTGGCCACAAAGACCCAATCAGCATGCTCGTGAACTCAATAATTAATTGAGTTAATTTTAATAGGAGCTACTGGTTGTTTCCTAGAGGTCTTACACAGGGGCGTAGCGAGGGGGGGGGGGGCGGGGGTGCGGATCGCACCGGGTGACACCATTTAGGGGGGTGAAACCAAGGAAAAAATAGCAAAATATATAGAGAAAAACTCGAGGGGGGGTGCAAATCGAAAGTTTGAGGGGGGGGGGGGGGGTGCACATCGAAAACTCGAGGGGTAGGGGGTGCAAATCGAAAGTTTGAGGGGGGGGGGGTGCAAATCGAAAATTTGAAAGTTTCTCCCTGGGAAGGGTCTCTATGCCTCTGGGGGGGGTGACACCATTAAGTGCCGCACCGGGTGACACCCGACCTCGCTACGCCACTGGTCTTACATAAGCAGGCTGTTAAGGATAGAGGGTGAGGAGATTGTGTAGGAGGTAGGTAGGAATCCCGAGTTAGTAGCTTGTCTGGTGAGAATTAGGGGTAGCACATTAGCTGCTTGTCAACGAGGTGGAGGGGGGGGTGAGGTGGGGATCTCGCGTTAGGGGTTGTTCTAGGGGGAGGGGTCCCATGTAAGCAGCCTGTCTAGTTGGGGAGGGTCCCACGTTAGCAGCCTGTCTAGATGGGGAGGGTCCCACGATAGCAGCCTGTCTAGTTGGGGAGGGTCCCACGTTTGCAGCCTGTCTAGTCGGGGAGGGTCCCACGTTAGCAGCCTGTCTAGTTGGGGAGGGTCCCACGTTTGCAGCCTGTCTAGTTGGGGAGGGTCCCACGTTAGCAGCCTGTCTAGTCGGGGAGGGTCCCACGTTAGCAGCCTGTCTAGTTGGGGAGGGTCCCACGTTTGCAGCCTGTCTAGTTGGGGAGGGTCCCACGTTAGCAGCCTGTCTAGTTGGGGAGGGTCCCACGTTAGCAGCCTGTCTAGTCGGGGAGGGTCCCACGTTAGCAGACTGTTTGTGGGCCCCACAGTAGGAAAACCAATCGATGTTGTTAAAGCTTTATAGCGAGTGAGTGGTGTGTAACGTAGTTCTGTATATCACGTGGCATGTGGACACCACGCAAACCCGACATCAGATGCTCACTAGCCAACCAGAGAGAGTGGCGTAGAGAAATAGGAGAGGGGGAGGAGAAAAGTGGGAGAGAAATAAAGTCCTGAGGCGTAGCTATGGGGGGGGGGTAGGGGGGGGGGTACATAAGTCCCCGGGCGCCGACCTTAAGGGGCGCCAAAGTGGGTTGTAAAAACAAATTAAAATGCCATTTTAGCTACAATTTTGCATTATAATTAGTTTGATGGGGTTGCAAATCGAAAGTTTGAGGGGGGGGGGTGTGAAAATCGAAAGTTTGAAGGGGGTGCAAATTGAAAATTTGCTACCGAGAAGGGCGCCAAATTGATAGTGTTTCCCTGGGCGCCGTGAAGGGTCGCTACGCCTCTGTGGAAGTCAGAACAATATGAAAGTAAAAAACCTCTTTCATTGTAAGAAGCGGCCCCGTGATTGAAGCGAGAGGGACGATTATAATAAGCAGAGAATCGGGGCTGTTTTTGTCATGATTTGGCAATGTTGGTTTTTGTAAAGATGGATTTTATCAACAAAGGAAAGATTTTATTTTGTGAGCGTCGAGTGGAAGGATTTTATTGTAAGGGCAGTAATTTTAAAGTACCATAGGTGGTTGGTTAAATTAAATATAAGTTTATTGAGGAAGGAGGCGGTGATGTTTGTCTAAGGTTTGTTATTTGTTTAAAGGGGTTTGGGGAGAGCAGAATAGAGATAATTAATGTGAGAGGTATTTATTTTAGTAATTTAGTATGGTGTTTTATCATGAGTAGCTCCTTTTTTTTAATGCGGGTTATGTTTGTGTAGAAAATCAAAAGAAATATAAGGGGTCATCCATAAATGACGTCACGCTTTTTTAACGATTTTTACCTCCTCCCTTCCCTCCCACACACATTTCGTCACAAAAAGCCAGACCCCCCCCCCTAAAATGACGTCATACCTCAGCCTAAAACCCCTCTCAAAATTGCTGTTGAATTTTTCTTAAAACATCAATATTTTTCCAAAATCTTGTAAGAACTCTGTCTACATAGAGTATTTTGATCAATTCCTATTGCAATTTATTAAAACAGTTTTCTAAAACGCGAAATAACGGCTAAAACTCGTTTTCTAACATTGCTTTTTTATAATGCAAAAAAGTGACGTCACACCATCTGAACCACCCCCCCCCCCCCCCCACCTTCCCGAAGACTATTCATTTGATAATAAATAGACAATAAGCTTCAAAGAATGTTTTTCTTTTTTTCTGTATTTCTTTCTTTCTTTTTCTTTCCTTTCTTTATTTTTTGTTTTCTTTCTTTATTTCCATTTCCATTTTTATTTCTATCAATCTTTATTTCAATCCAGCTTTCTTTAATTTTTTTCCTCTCTCTCTGTCTCTCTCTCTCTCTCTCTCTCTCTCTGTCGGTCCGTTCAACCAACTGTCTGTCTGTCTGTTTCTCTGTCAGTCTGTCTGTCCATCTGTCTGTCCGTCTGTCCAGTTGCCCGACCCATTTTGCATTTTTTATTGATCTTGTACATTATCCGCAGCGGTTAATCATCCCCACTCGTTTTCCTTAATGTCATTGATTCCTTACCCATCCACAATTTACGTTTTCCTTAATGTCGTTGATTCCCTTACCCTATCCACAATTTACTACCCTTCCCTTTCCAACATCACAAAGACCATTTTAGCTGTTTGTTGTTACATTTAAGGATTATGGGTTGTGGAGTGTGTTATCGGTTGTGGATTATGTGTTATAGGGTTTTTGTTGTAGTTTATTTGTTATGGGTTTTTTTGGGTAAAAGAATAATTGTTAAAGGTAATTCGTAAAGGGTTATGGGTTATGGGTTACGGGTAAGTGGTCACGTGAAAATGACGACAGCGGTTTACGGGTTATTGATTATTGCAATATGTACTTTTTAATGGGTTATATGTTAAAAGGTAGGGTTTATTGGGATATGACTCTTGTGTTATGAGTTTTTGGTCTATGGATTATGGGTTATTTGTTTTGCATAGTAACTAGCGGGCTAAGGTTTCTTTCAGTTAAAGACTATAGATAAAGGTAAACATAGAGAACATTTAGGAGCTTCCTTTTAAACTTTTATTGATTTAAAAAAAATATTTGTGTTCATCTGATGGAAACTTTTAAGCTTTAAAACATAAATATAGCTCTTCAAGGACATTTTTTTCTTCGATCTTGCCTTTTTTTTTAAATTTTATTTTAAGTACGCAAAATGAAAATTGTTTTAAAACACTTTCAATATTAATTTTTTAACCCATACATTTAAACGATGAGCACTTTAAACATCTAACACTTGAATCCATACAAATATTGTTTTTTTTTTATTTCTTGGTATTTCACGACAAACATTTACAAACATACATACAGAATTGAACTTTATTTATTAGATTAAATAAATGTACAAACAATGAATTTTAAAACAATGCTTTGAAAATAAAATAAAAACAAAGACTTATGAAGTTTTATTGTAAACAATTTTTTTAAACAAAAGTTGGGTGATTACCCAACACTGACACAATTTCCGTATATATCAGTCCTTATATTTAGTGTGATTAAAGCTTTGACACAGTTGAAGCTACTTTAACACTTTGCATTCATTACAATTTAACTAAATCCAAACTCGTTTAAGCAGTATCTTATAGATTGAGATGCTGACACTTTTTTTTAACCTGAGACAAAGCCTAAACATCAGAGGCAGAAACACACCCGTCTTCATTATTAGCCAGATATCCAGTTTAAAACCAAAGAAAACGTCCGAGAATAAATAGAATTAATAGAATCTTGCTAGGTCGTGTCACCTGTATCCTTCAATGGCGCTGATTCAACAGATTCCTGTGATTTAAAAATTACCAGAATTCAGCAAGGTTAAAATCACTCCAATCATTTATCGCCATAACACTATTATAACTCACCTGTCTATCCAGTTGGATGATTTATATCTATGTTTATATATGTATTAGTTGGTATAGCGAGTTTGGAAAATAAGCAGAATGTCTATAACTTTAAAACACTCAATTATGAAGGGAGAAATATTATTTTAAAAAGAACAGTATAAGCCAAATTTTATTTGAAAACGGTAATAAATAGTTAAGATTTATTTGAAATTAAAAGCACACATTTAATTATGCAATATGTGAAATTTGATTATGTAGATTTTTTTTTACTCGGGAAATAATTAAGTTAAAATGCAAACTAGGCGACAATTCAAATAAGACAGTGATACTGATTAAAGAATGTTGTTCATTAGAATGTATTTCTATCTTCCAACTATAATTTAAATGATATATGTATTTGTCATTTCTGATGGGTTCCGACAATATTATGAATTGTATAAAGTAATGCTTGGCAAATCATTCAGTTCGAAAATACGAAGGCATTAGCTGTCTATTAAATTTCATTAAGTGATGAAAACTTGAAAAATGCAGAAAACTATTGTGTCGGCAAAATAAAATAGAGCGGGAGTGATCTCCCCTAAACTTTCTCCAATGCAACTCGGGATATAGGCATGATTTTTAAACAACGTTTGTTTACTTAAACTTTTTAAAATTGAATAAAATCTCGTAAAAAAATGAATTACGCAACAAGTGAACAGCGAAAATGTATGTATCACTAGCCGTCCCAGCTCTGGCTTCTGTGAAAAACCTTTCTGTTAAAGACCATTACCTGTGTGTTTTGTAATTATCATAAACCCGGCATTGCCCACCCAAACCACAACCAACCAAAAACAAAACAACAAAACGCAAACATAACGCTAACACAATTACAAATACAAACGAAAACAAAAACCTAATAACAAACCCAACCACAACCACAAACACCAATACGAACACAAAGAAAAAAATAAACGAAAAAGCAAACGAAAACAAATTAAATCCAAACGCAAAACCAACCACAAACACAAACACAAACCCAAAGAAAAAAACACAATCGAAAAAGCAAACAAAAAGAAACCAAATCCAAACGCAAAACCAACCACAAACACAAACACAAACCCAAAGAAAAAAACACAATCGAAAAAGCAAACGAAAAGAAACAAAATCCAAACGCAAAACCAACCACAAACACAAATACAAACACAAACCCAAAGAAAAAAACACAAACGAAAACAAAAAAAGAAAGAACAAAAACGAACCAACTCAAAACGCAACCACTAACGAAAACCCAATCTAAACACAAAGAAAACACAAACGCGAACATAAACGCAAAGTGCTCACAGTCTAGCCCGGGGCAAAATCGCCTGTTTCAGCTTAATAAACGACTATAGTACCCAACTTATTCATAGCTTTTTGCACTCACTTAAACGAACGTAGGTGGCAAACCAAACCAAATGAACAATTATAATACTCCAAGCTTAACCGTAAAATACCTACGACATTTGCACTTGATCAATCCCCGCTAATTTTGTAATTATTTTTTTCCCAACACAAAAACAAAGTAATAAAAAGTAATTTTTTTCCACTAATGCAATGCTTTATAAAGGGAAGTAATTGTGTTTTCCTAATTTTTCAAAGGGAAGTAAATGCTAAAGACTAAATATAAATAATTTTCAGACATAATTAGAGTTTTTGTAGAAGATGATATTTTTTTTTTTTAAATTGTTTTTAATGAACATGCCGGCAATTATTACTATCAGTTTGAAAAATGAAAATTATTTCCCAACACTTTCAATAGTAATTTTTTAACTCAGATCAAATTTAGACAATGAGCACGATAATAATCTAACACTGAAATCCATCGAAGTATCCACGACAAACACATTTATTTTTACATACAGAATTGAGCTTTACATATTAGAGAAAAAAAGTGGAATATTAGCAATCATGGCACAAGGAAAATACAAGGCCTCAAAACTTAAAGTACCAGGCAAAAAGAAAGAAAAGCATGGCAAACCTAAAGGAGTTATAAAAAAGGGTCACCTACAGATAGCGCCAAAAAAGGCACGTCTAGTAGAAGCTGCTAAGTTAAAAAAGGATTTGGAGAAGGGTATCAGAGCATGTATTGAAGAAGAAGTTACAGCAAAAACAGTTTCCTAGGAACCAAGATCATTATCCATGTTAAAACCCTCCACAACAAAGAAAACAAAGAAAAATAAATCTTGATTTTAATATTTAAAAAAAAAAAAAAATAAAATAAAAAGTGGAATATTAGTACTTTATGCATACATTTGCGTTTTCTTTTGAGAAATCTGAAATACTTTCGGTCAACATAAACTACTCAAAATTTACAAGAAAGTAGAACATTAATTATTTTACTTACATGTGAAATTTTGTTTGTCTAGGCGAAACAAGCTCAAGTTATAGGCTTTTTAAAAACTAAAAGTAGACTATAAAGTATATAAATCTAGCTGTAATTGTACTCAAGTTATCATGTTCACAGACATATATATATTATATATATATATATATATATATATATATATATATATATATATATATATATATATATATATATATATATATATATATATATATACACAAACATACGTACACAATTGCAAAATTAAATTTTCCGTGTTATTAGTGTTTTGTTGAATGAAACAAGTACATATTTAGGTTTACAATGTTTTATGTTGGTATGCAGATTTAATACTTTTTTGTGTGGAAGCTAATACCAAGCATACAACGTCTCATCAATCGTTCGCATAATTTGTCATTTTTGCAATCCCGACTCACCCCGCGTGATTGACATAAATGTATGAATCAGAAAGAAAGAGCAGAGGTTCGGGGCGTATAGTAGAAATTCATTTAGTATGGAAATGTAAATCGGGTGTGCTCGGCGCAGTGGTTTGATTTGCGCAGTGAAGCACAGACATTTTCCAACGGGTAACTGAGTCGTGTAGTATTATATAAAATAATTTTAACCATTTATCAACAAAAAATTTAATAAAAATTAGCGATTTTTGTAGAGTATTTCAAATGATGAGACGTAATACTTACAATGTTGTAACTATCTTTCACTGTTTCCTCTTCGTTCAGGCTGGATTTATAAAATGTACTTGATGTAGTCATTGTGTCTATGGAGAACAAATTATTTGATTTTAAACTACTTTACATCGATCATTATGTGGAACAAAAATATATTAATTATTAGTCCATTGTTATTTAAATAAGTATTCCTGTTTAAAAATGAACAAGGAAACACAGAGATTGTAATAAAAGAATGTCGCGCCCAAGATGCTTCATAAATCCCCCAAGAGAACGAATAATTCTCGTGTATATTATCCTAAAAAACAATATATACTCAAAATTAATGACCAGCTTCTCGTTGCTCAGAAGCAAAAATTCTAATAGTCCTTGAGAAATGCAGGTTATTAAAGAGTTGTTCATTCCTATTGATCTTAACTCCTAACATATCTAGTTCTAAAATGTTAATACATGTAGATCACTACAGGCCAAAACTATCCTTAAGCCTAACTCAAGGGTATACAAAGAAACAGAAATATCTTTTTTTTTCAGACAAGCGTCCAATTAAATACTTAATTAGTTACAAAACGACTTCAGTTAAACGTAAACAATTATTGTACTTACTCTTTTTTATATCAGAGAACTCATCTTTACCACAGCATAAGTTTTTCAAAACAGTCCAAACTTCTTCTTTCAGTAGACAGTAGAGAGTAAACATGAAGAGGCCCTGAAGAAAAGAAGTGAAGAATTTTTTGTTTACAAAATATCTTACACTGGCCTCGACGGAATGCAAAGAGCTTTAAATCTAGTGTTTACAAAAGATCGTGAACTATCGACACAGGCCGTTGACTCCGATTTCAGCTTGCTTTTCTTTTTGGGTTTGCTTCGATAGCTTAACTATTCCGATCACGTTGATCCTCCTATGTAATGTAAACGTGAAATGAAAACTAGCATGTAAACTACATAACAAACCTGATGAATCAATTATCTATGTTTTAGAGCTTATAGCTATTTTACAAACTTCATAACTGACCAGCAAAGTTTAATAATAAATCTGCCATGATAATGACAAAATACATAAACGTAATATCTTATGTGCACGCTTTATAACTAATCCGTAATAACTAATACATTTTTCAATCTTTATAACTAACCCTTAGAACAAAAACCTCATTTTTAAGCTTTATAACTAACCCGTAGAACTAATAAATCATATGCAAGCTTTATAACAAACCTTAGAACGAATACATCATTTTCATGCTTTATAATTAACCCCTAGAACTAATACCTCACCTGTAGAGAGCTAAACAACGCAAACAGGTATGTGAACACGGTATTCGCTGCTCCGATAGCCATAAACGCAAAGACCCACGTGAGACCCAACAGAACAAACAAACTGACGGCTGAGCGGAAATTTCGTGCCAACCTGAAATAAAATTGAGATTTATTTCACCAATTGTGATTAATCATTCGTAAAATAAAAAGTTATTTTTTTTCGGTTGTAAAATAAACCCACAAAAAACTTAAAAATAAGTCAATGTGATTAATCAACCTGATTCTAATCCTTTTCTAATATGTTATATATATATATATATATATATATATATATATATATATATATATATATATATATATATATATATATATATATATATATATATATATATATATAAAGGTGCATTACATTATTTTAAATAATGTAAATGAAGGTTACTCTGTTTTAGTGGATACACCAATACTTCCCTTTTCCTTGTTTAGCAAACAAGGTCACTCGACTAAAAGTACAACAATCAGTAACGCGTTGATGAAACCCTTACAAATTGTTTAGGTACCCTGGTATGTGGAGCTAGACAGCAGCACCGCGGACGGGTACGCTAATTACTTTAACATATTCTTTAACATTCCACGGTGAACGGGACGGAGTTTTTAATATCCATGACGGAATTTTTAAATGTCATTATTTGCTCACTGTGATGCTGTTAATTTGTTATGAAATAAATTGTAGATATGCCCCTTGGGTCAGTAACGTGGCCATCCTAAGTATCTAACATGCAGGAGCTGCTATAATGGACCTCATGGAACTTATTAATCATTTTGCAAAGTTAAAAGCAGAAAAAAATATATCTAAATACATCTCGAGAAATTTAAAAACAATAGTGTTTGGTCAGTGGCGTCACAAGGTCGGGTGTTACCCTACACGTAGACCAAAGGTGTCACCCCATAGCCCCCTACAATTTTGCACTTTCGGTGGGGTGTCATCCCTCTCTGACTTATCTTTTATTATTTTAGCTGTATATAACATAGTTTTGACAGTAAATTTTACAATTTTTTGTCATGATGTCATCCGATGTGGACCGCACCTCTTCCCCCACTTTGTGACCCCACTGTGTTTGGCTAATTAAAAACAAAACATTAACTGTAAGCCTGTAACATTTTATATAACTACGGGGTTGTAGGCATACACAATAATATTGTAGAAATACACAATCAAGACATATAAAATACATAATTGACATAATATTTATATTTTTGAAAACCCTCCATCTTAAGTAACATTTGATTTCTTCGCTAACTCCATTGTAGCCTAACAGCGGAGAAAAGAGCCCACTGGTAATTTTTGCATAGGGGCACGAAAATCCTAGCTACGCCACTGTATCGAAAGAACTCAGTCAGAGTATCTAATGGAAAAAAGTCCTTATTTACACGTAAATGTGTCTATGCACGTTTTTCTCTTTTGATTGCTTTGGCTTCCAAAATTTTTTTTGTAATGAAAAAAGTCATTATTTACACGTAAATATCTCTATGCACGTTTTTCTCTTTTGATTGCTTTGGCTTCCAAAATTCTTTTTTTTTAAGTAAAAAAAAATCTATCCCTACCATGTTAAGATGATTAATGACTAACATAGTTGTGAACATTTATATGGCGCCGCTGCATTCTTCACACCTCCCCCGCCCCCCCCCCCCCCCAAGTATTCATAGAATCATAAATTGTTATATATATATGTATATATATATATATATATATATATATATATATATATATATATATATATATGTTTACACGTGCCAAGCGTTCACAAAACAAACAAACCTCTTCGTCGAACTCTCGTTTAAGCTGGTTTGGCCACTGAGCCGTGACAAACGTAGCAGCTGGTGCAGAATCATCAAGAACACAGTGCAGTTGACAACCAGCGTAAAAAGTACGGGTCCAACAACCACGTAGTAAAACTCGGGACGCTGCACCCAACATCTATTTATAGAATTCATTAATGCGTGCACTTTAAAATATTTACATCACAATATGTACATTTATATTTGCATATATATATATATATATATATATATATATATATATATATATATATATATATATATATATATATATATATATATATATATAAATATATATATATATACATATATATATATATATATATATATATATATATATATATATATATATATATATATATATATATATATATATATATATATATATGTGTGTGTGTGTGTGTGTTACGGTCAAAGCAAGAAGTCGGCCAATGCCCAGATTGGCCGGCCAATGCACGCATGGGCCAATATGGCCTCCCATAGGTCTGTCAAAGTGCAAAACTTTGCTTGATTTCGTCCTTTGGCCGGCCAGTCCGCGGACTGGCCATGGTGGACCGGTCAAAGTATGCTAGAAGTGAGATTTTAATTCTTCACGAAAAACTGCTCTTATTGTCCTCAGTTGTCACTGAGAAAAAATCACTACGAACCATCGCATCTTCACAATCATTGACCGGCGGCCAAGGCTACACTCGCTGCAATTGCACATCTAAGTGCACAAAAAATCGCTGCAAGTGTAAAAATAACACGCTTCTATGTAATTCCAAATGCCATAAAAGTTAAACTTGTTGTAACAAGAGATTAAATTGATTGATTAAAACTCTAGTACAATAAAAAAATTGAATGTTTCTGTCATTTACTTTAATCAATAATCAATAAAGACTTAATTTCATGATCCTTACGGCATAAAAAAAACCCCAAAATCTGCTCATGATCTTCTCATTCGGACTTTGGCCGGTCGTCCCTAGCCAGATGATCTTCTAATTAAGACTTTGGCCGGTTCACCATGGCCAGCCCGCGGACTGTCCGGCCAAAGGCCGAAATCAAGAGCTATTTCAGACTTTGGCCGGTCCACCATGGCAAGTCTGCGGATTGGCCAGCAAAAGGCCGAAATCAAGCAAAGTTTCGGACTTTGACCGACCTATGTGAGGCGATATTGGCCAATGGGCGCATTGGCCGGCCAATCCGTGCATTGGCCGACTTCGGGCTTTGGCCGTAACATATATATATATATATATATATATATATATATATATATATATATATATATATATATACATATATATATAAAGAGAGAGAGTTTGAGAGTGATAGCAAATTAGAGATATAGAAAGATAATGTTTCTTTTAATAAATGTATGGTATATATATATATATATATATATATATATATATATATATATATATGTTTAAATTATTACATTCCAGAAGAGGTGTAACCATAACTTTCCGTTTTATTCACCCCCAATGTGATGGCGACGATTATTAATGGAAAACCTAGGATTAAAAAACAAACAAAAATTAAACACACATTTACAAAAAAAATATAAAATAATAATCCTATACGCTTTATATAAACTGAACTCACCCCATCCTGCAACACATGTTTTAAGTAGAAAAAATGTGAAGTGGGTGTTGAAAACGAGAATCAGACAAATAAACATGTAAACAGCGTTTACAGCCATCCAAGCCATTGTCGCAAGTAGAAAATAATGAATGAACGAGGCGACCATCTGTTTAAAATATAAACAAGAAATAATATGTTGAAAAATAGTTTAATAAAAACAATCATTTTAATTACTTTAATATTATTATGAATTTGGTATATAAGACACAAAAATTGTACAGTATTTCTGATATAAGTAATATTATTCTGATTTAGGTATTGAAGAAACAACAAATTGAAAGATAATACTGATATGAGTAATATTATGAATTTAGTATTTAAGAAACAAAAATTGTAAGATAATACTGATGTAGGCAATATTATTATGAATTTGGTATTTAAGTAAGATAATACTGATATAAGTAATAATATTAGGTATTTAGGAAACAAAAATGTAAGATAATGCTGATGTTCTAACATACCTTACACAAAAAAGTGTTCAAATATTGAGAATGCATTCCCAGCAACAGCACACAGTTAAATAGGAACATTGCCCAACACAGGTTGTATATGATGAGTGAGGACTCCTGGCTTCTCAGTTTTCTGATAAAACGTGATACTACTGTACTTTTCGATTTTTATTGTTGAATAATTCTAAATTTTATGTCATTTAATATATTAATTTATTACTAGTACAACCTGAAGTTTGCATCCAAGCAAATGCACTGTGGGAACGTAGCCTATTTTTTTTATAAGTGCCCAATTTTCTAAACATTAATATGACGACAATTTTGTCTCAAATAATTTCAACACAACACAGTTAAATATAGCCCAATGTAAACATAAAAACACAAATCGTGTTAATTATTTTAACAAACCTTTGATCATTCTACTACCAAACCACTCCGTCGCAATAAACTAAATTAAGGAATAAATTTACCTGTAAACTGAGTACACAAATAAAGTCAAGGCCAGTCCGAATGTGGACGTGCCACAACCAACGTAAGTAATAATGGATAGAGCTTTGTCGTCTTCCACATTTGCATTTTTATTGGTTTCGTAAACATCCTTTGAATACATTTTTGTGAATAAGCTTTAGATTTTTAAAGCAAAAAGAATGACAATGTTTGATTCATAAAAATACTTTATAGTGTTTTCTTAAATAATTGAGTTTGGTTACTTAAAGACACAAGATTTCTTTATGTTTATGTTCTCGTATATAAGAGATAAATATTACCGTCTACAAAAAATTAAATTAGATATTAACAGTTTTCACCGTTTTACACCAACCTGTATATCGTATACGGAATAATATATAAGATGCATTGTAATCGTGCATAAATCTAAATCAAGGTTTTGACAAACTTTGACATTTTATAATCGCGCGGAACCGGTGAATAAACATTTGAATTTTAATCCAATACTTTTGGGCGCGATCTTGAAGTGGTACTTTCTCGACTTCCGGTTTCACAGAAGGCCATAACTTGAGAACCGTTTATGATAAGTTGGACCGAAATTTAAACAGTATGTATTATGTTGTATGCAAAGATTTATGTCGACATTTGAACGATTTCTGGAAATCTTATTTTATTGAATTTTCCGTGAGAACACGAAACTTTAGTCGAAATTTCATTTATAAGTATAGTAGGTGACATTAAATATCCGAGAGTGGTACTTAATTTCCGGTTTTTTAATTACAGATAAAATAAGTAACGTTCCAGTTAGATAAAATAAAGTTTAAACGGGCTATAAACTCGTACTCTAATGACTGTGTCAAATTTGTGAGTGATTTCCGATATCCGGAAGTGGTACTTAATTTCCGGTTTTTAAAATACAGATAACATACTTTTCAGATAGTTAAAAGAAAATTTCAACATCGCTATAAACTTGTATTGTCTTGACTGTGTCAAATTTGTGAGTGATTTCCGATGACCCGACATGGTTCTTTACGGTATTTCTATTAAAAGTTTTACTGCTACATGACCGATTTGATTCGACGACAATAGTCACATTAAATGTGACTTAATCGGATGTTTAATTAACTTTTTAAACACGAATCTGTTTTTCAATATAATGTAATAATTTTATGCTCAGGTATGCACACATAGTTGCGTTAATTTGTTAGCGAAATTCTTATTCTTCTAGATTCTATTATATTTTTTTTAAGTTAATATTAGTACAATTAATTTTTCTTTCAATTTTATAGCCCGGCTCTACTGACACTGTCATATCAGAAAATAAGCGGACATTTACGGGAGCTTTCAATCCCGCGTTTCTTTTTTAATATCTTCTTACTGTAAAGGATAGTTATTGAGTTCCAAATATTAACACAAAAGAAGGTGGTAGAATAACAAGAAACGCCTTCCTACCATAATCAGTGCAAAATTTGTTAGATGACTACAGGCACAGATAGTTTTCTCATTAGACGTCTCCACAACTCTACATCCCACAGTGGACCAGTTTGCCGATGTCCCCGTTTGAGGCTCTACTCTATATGCACACTTTACTGGAAACATGCTCTGAAATAAATCACACATTTTAAAACTGTATTTTTAAGAATATATGTAAGCACACTTTACTGGAATCATGCTCTGAAAGAAATCACACATTTTAAAACTGTATTTGTTAAGAAAAATATTTTAACACACTTTACTGGAATCATGCTCTGAAAGAAATCACACATTTTAAAACTGTATTTGTTAAGAAAAATATTTTAACACACTTTACTGGAATCATGCTCTGAAATAAATCACACATTTTAAAACTGTATTTTTTAAACAAAAATATTTCAGCACACTTTACTGGAAACATGCTCTGAAAAAAATCACACATTTTAAAACTTATTTTTTAAGAAAGATATTTAAGCACACTATACCAGCAACATGCTCTGAAATAAATCATACATTTTAAAACTGCTCTTTTTAAGAGAAATATTTAAGCAAACTATACCAGCAACAGGCTCTGAAATAAATCACACATTTTAAAACTGCTCTTTTTAAGAGAAATTGTATTTTTTTAGAAAAATGTTTAAGCACACTTTACTGGAAACATGCTCTGAAATAAATCACACACATTTTAAAACTGTATTTTTTAAGAAAAATATTTAAGCACACTTTATTGTAAATAAGCTCTAAAATAAATCACACACATTTTAAAACAGTATTTTTTAAGAAAGATATTTAAGCACACTTTACCAGCATCATGCTCTAAAATAAATCACACATATTTTAAAACTTGTCACAGACTGTATAATTATGTATGTTTATATTATATTGTGTTTTACATGAAGTTGCATGAATGAAGAGTACCTGGCTAGCGGAAGGACTGTCTGAGCGATCCTCATGTGTTTATCCATGTTTTTGGGTGAGATCGCTCATTGACGTAAGGGGAGAGAAAGTTGTGAATAAAAGGGAGAGCAAAAGGTGAACGGGTGTGGTGTGCTAGGATTTTGGGACTGGAACGATGGCAGTGGATGTAAGATGTCTCCATGACTTGGAGTCGTGATTATTATTTGTACCTATATCAGTTGATCTTCAAATATGGATGTACCACGGATTTATCTGTACATAGTGTAAATAAAGTTGTCATTTCAAGTTGCCACTGTTGCTCGTGTTCCTGTATGAAACCCACAACAACAAAGAATACATGTTGTTACATATGGTGTCAGAAGTGGGGGCAACACCCGTTGCTATGGTGTCAGAAGTGGAGGCAATAAAGTGATGTTGCTACATTGTATTACTGTTACTTATGATGTCACAAGTGGTTGAAGAATTGGTGCTACATATGTCAGAAATGGAGATATTACAGTCTGTGGTCTTCCACTGTTTACCAAGTACGTCAAGTTCTTGAAAGTCATCTATCTACACTCAAGTCAGAAGGGTTGCTGTAGTCAAGTCAGACGTTTTGTTCAAGTCAAGTCATCAACGTGATAATTTTTATCACCTTATTTCGATATTGTCTCACCAATGTCGAGTAAATATCGTCTGTGTGTTTTTTCTGTTTGGATTTAGCCGATCAAATCTTAGTGTTTCTTTTCTACTGTTTGGATTTAGCTGTTCAAGTTTTTTCTATATGGATTAGCTGTTCAAGTTTTTCTACTGTTTGGATTTAGCAGATCAAGTTTATTTTTGTAACTGTTCCTAAACTGTTCCTATAGATGTCTTATCTAAAACTGGACAAATTTCTACTCTGTAACAGGCTACTAGAACTATTTTGAATTTTTTCAACCTTTTGGAATCAACAAAGTGAACTATTCTTGTACTATATATGTACTATGAACTTTTCTTGGATTACTAGATGTCTCTAATCAACTGAACAAAGCCAGAATACAAGAAAGGGTATTGTAAATTAATTAACATTTATCTATTGTCAACTAATGAATTTATATTTTATGTCATAGAAAATATATCAAAATGTCAAATTTTGAAACATATACAGCACTTGTGAAGGAACTTGACATTCCGAAGGAAGACAGGTTGGCATTTATAAAAGAACTACTAAAGAAAGATGAAGAAAAAGCTGCTAAGGCGAAAGCTGAAGAAAAAGAAGAAGAGAAGGCTAGGAAGACAGAAGAGAGGGCTAGGAGGTTAGAGGAAAGGAATTGGAAAATAGAAGATGATGAAAGAAAGCACAAGCATGAAACAGAACTGAGAAGAATAAATAGTACTGAACAGGCGGGTGAGCACTCAACCAGATTACAGCTGAAATTCAGGGACTTAAGAGAAGGAGAAGAAATATTAAACTACCTAACACAATTTGAGTGCATTGCCACAACTAATAACTACAGTAGAAGCATGTGGGCAAGTACTTTGCTGAGCAGGCTCACAGGTGAATGTTTAAACATAATTGGCACGCTTACTGATATTCAAAAAAAGGACTATGACCATATTAAAAAGAAACTACTCACTTGTTATGGGAAGTCAGAGGACGAGTATAGAAAAGCCTTTGTGGCGATGAAACTGGAGAGCCACCTGGACACAACGGCCACTTTATTTAAAATGAAGGAAAACTTGCTAAAATACTTTGAACTAGCGGAGATAGACACAACTGATCCAAAGGCTCTGTTAGATCAGTTTCTAATCCTCAAAATTTATGATGAAGCGGGCAAGGGCTTATTCAGCTTTCTAAAAGAAAGGAAAATAAAAACGGAAGATCAGCTTAGAATAGCGGTGGCAACGTTCAGGGATTCACACCCCCATGAGCAGTTGTCGGCAGAGGAAACCGTACTGGCACAGACAGTAGCGGGCAGATACGAACAGCTACCGAGAACACAATCGCCGACAAGAAAAAGGCGTAACAGCCTGCCTAACATTGGAAAGAGTAGACCAATAAGGATAACATGTTATCACTGTGGTAAAGAAGGTCACATGCGAGCTGAATGCTGGAGGCTGAACAATATGAATGACAGACAGCGACAAGGTCCTAATAGCAGTGGGAGGTATAAGAGCTGGGGATACCAGCACAATAGAAACAGCGGTGACTATACTAACCGTAGGGAATATTCACCACCGAGTCCAAGCAGATACTATAGTGGTACCAACAGAAACCCGCAAGACTACAGGAATAATTCTTTCAACCAAGGAAGTAGGCTGTCATTTAATAATATTGAAAGGCAGAAAAATAATAACGGTGATACGGAAGCGAAACAAATAGTAGCTACTGCCCGTGATGCTAATGGAAGATTATTTTATTTCCCAGCGGTATTGAATGGGAAAAACACACTTTGCCTAAGGGATACAGGCTGTACAACATTGATTGTTGACAAAGCAATGGTAAAAGAATCAGATTACACCGGAGAAGTACAAGAGGTCAGGTTAGCTAATAGGATGTCTATCCATTGTGATATGGCGAAGATTGAAATAGACTGCCCATGGGTTACGGGTTCATTCACAGCAGTTGTGATGGAGAACCCTATTTGTCCTCTAATAGTTGGCAACATCCCGGGTATTCCGGATGACTCAATGAAATTTTTAGAAGCATGGCAAGCCAAAAAAGGTAAGATGGTTGTAAACGCCATTATACAGGATGATAACGCAGAGAAGCTAAAACCTATAGTACAAACGCACTTAACAGCGCCTGAGATGGCAAGGCTACAAAAAGAGGATGAAGTCACAAAAAAAACTGATGAATAACATCAATAAACGACAAGGAAAGTACAGAGGCCACTGCTATGAAATAAAAAATGATATACTGGTTAGAATATTTCAGAATAACAGCATTAAAAGGACACAAATAGTCATTCCAGAGACACTGAAAGGTCTAGTCTTGGAGACAGCACATGATAGTCCTTTGGCTGGGCACATGGGAGTCAGGAAAACTATAAATAGAATCCTTGACAACTCGTTCTGGCCGGGAATCCATCAGGATGTGAAAAGATACATTGGTAAATGCAAGCAATGTATAACTAAAAATCATCTACACAGCAAACATATTGCTCCTATACAGCCAACTGATAAAATAGGAAGGGTGTTTGAGAAAGTGGCTATAGACATAGTAGGACCTCTACCAATTGCATCAAAAAAGGTCACAGATTTATTCTAACTTTAATAGACATGGCGTCCAGATGGCCAGAAGCTATACCCCTAAGGGATATAAAATCCGAAACTATATGTTCTGCATTATTAGACATTTTTTCAAGATATGGTTTTCCTGAAACTCTGCTATCAGACAACGGCAAACAATTTACCTCTAATGTGACTAATGCATTAACAAAGCTGCTGAAGATTACTCAGGTACACTCGACCATCTACAGACCGCAAGCAAACGGTATGTGTGAACGGTGGAATAAAACACTCAAGGTAATGCTAGCAAAAGCTACAGAAGATCATCCTAAGGAGTGGAATGAGTATATTCCGGCGATACTGTTCGCCTATAGAGGAACAGTGCATGACGCGACGGGGTACTCGCCATTTGAATTAATGTTTGGATCAAATCCAAGAGGGCCGCTTTCGTTGCTAAATGATAGATTACTTGGCACTCAAATCACTGAACAAGATGCTTTTGAGTTCATTACTGAAAAGAAAAGCAAAATGGTATATGGATTACAATCTGCTCAACAAAATGCGGAGGGAGAGGCAAGTAGACAGAGAAAATTGAAAAACAAAAATAGATACCTCAGGCAATTGAAGGAGACAGACAATGTCTATGTTTGGCTACCTACCTGGAAAGGGGTCAAATTATGGCAGGGACCATTTGTGATTAAAAAGAAAGTGAACGAAGTAGATTATGCTGTGGACATCAAAGGCACAATAAAGATAGTACATGTTGATCTACTGAGGAAATACGATAACATGCCTGAGCAGATAACTCAGGTGATGGAGGACATTAATACACATGACACTGACATAAATGAGGAAGTTGGTCGTGATGAAGAACTGCCAAAACGTCAAATAGAAGAACAATCTAGCGTAGTAATTATAGAGGAACAACCTACCTTAGCGAACATAATTCAAACAGAAGAAGAAATCCAGCAAATTACTCCGCTGAAGTACAGAAAAGAACTACAGCAGTTATTGAACGAATTCAAAGATGTCATTACTGAAGATACTGGCTACACAAGAACGATTACTCATGTCATAGAATTAAACAAGGATGCTAATTTCAAAAAGAAACAATATGCAGTACCTTATGCATACAGAGAAGCAGTGAAGAAAGAATTAAATCATTTGATCGAAACTAACAAAATACAACGCTCAAATTCATCTGTAGCTTCACCAATGGTGATAGTAAAAAAGAAGAATGGAAAAGTAAGAATTTGCTGTGACTATAGAGATTTGAATAAAATCACGAAAATAGACGCAGAACCACTGAGAGATACTAATGAACTATTGGAAGAGATAGGGAACTCAACAATTTTCACTCATCTGGACTTAAACCGAGGTTTTTGGCAAATAGGTATGGATGAGGAATCCAAACACTACACAGCGTTTACAACTGATGAAGGATTATTTGAGTGGAATGTTATGCCTTTTGGCCTAGTAAATTCAACAGCAACATTCTCCAGATTTATGAGAATAATGCTGGCAGATATAAAGAATGTAGTACATTTTGTTGATGACATATGTATTCATTCTAAGGATATCAAGACACATATGCAGTCAGTTAGAGAGGTACTAACAAAATTAAGGGAGCATGGCGCGACTATTGCACCTGAAAAGTTAAAATTTGCAAATGAAGAAATGGATTTTTTGGGATTCAAAGTAGGCAAAAATCAAATTAGACCTACTGACGGAAATAAAAATAAAATTCTCAACTTAGAAATACCTAAAACCAAGAAAGAAGTCAAAGGTGTATTGGGTCTATTTAATTTCTACAGCAAATTCATACCCAAGTACTCAGATATAACTCTACCTCTAAGACAGCTAATTACCAAGGACAGCAGTAGAACAATAAATTGGTCTAAAGAATGTCAGGATGCTTTACAGCTAATAAAGCAGTACTTTGAACATGAAGTAACGCTTACTGCCCCTAACTTTGAGAAGACACTAACACTGGTAACGGATGCTTCAAATTATGGATTGGGTGCATGTTTAATGCAAGAAGTGGACAAGGTACTACGGCCTATATTTTATCTGAGTAGATCACTAAATAAAACGGAACAAAACTACTCAACCGTAGAGAAAGAATGTCTGGCCATTGTATGGTCCATGACCAAACTGCAGAAATACTTATTAGGAAGAAAATTCATTCTCCTCACCGATCACAAGCCATTGTTAGCTATGAACAACAAATGGATAGCCAACAGCAAGATAAACAGATGGTTATTGATTCTGCTGGATTTTCAGTATGAAATTAAGTCTATAAAAGGGAAGGATAATGTAGTAGCAGATTTTTTGTCTCGGCAAAATGTTGACAGTACAGAAACTGAGCCTACCCTAAACCACATAAGTCAACATTTATAATAAAAATATTGGGATAATAATACATTATCAATTTACAGTTTATTAATATTATACAGTCTGTAACTGTAGAATATGGATATCAAACAATTTGTATCAGTAATATAAAATGTGTACTATTTCAAAAGATTGTAAACTGTATTATGTTAAACCTATTCTATACTATTAATTAACAGTGAATAAAGTAAATAAATAAAAGTTAGAGACTATTTATTCCGCATAACAATAAGACGGAAGTCTCAATGATGTATTGTGTATTAGTCAATACCTGTGTAAGGCAAGAATGTGATTGTGTTGTGACCTAGATTTGTCTGAAATGGGTCAACTAGGGGAGACAACAAAGTATATTAATCATGCGTCGTAATAACATGCCTTGATGATAAGGAAGTTTTTTTTTACCACATAGGATATAGTTATTTAAATTATGAGTTGAATCAAGTCTTTGATAATTTCAACTATGTATTATAGTTTGGTAATTTACTAAACTCATTGATCTTGTTTATACTACAATTACTGGGTAATTGAAATGTTTTTCTTTCTCATATTTGAATATATTACACATAATGCTTGTGCATTAGTCTACAAAGAATGTATTTTCCATGTTTTTTGAGATGTATATAAAAAAATTTTTTGTCTGGCACATGGTCCTGCCCTACCAATATTGTATTTATAAATTTTGTTACACAAAATTTTATTTGAAGGGGGGACGTGTCACAGACTGTATAATTATGTATGTTTATATTATATTGTGTTTTACATGAAGTTGCATGAATGAAGAGTACCTGGCTAGCGGAAGGACTGTCTGAGCGATCCTCATGTGTTTATCCATGTTTTTGGGTGAGATCGCTCATTGACGTAAGGGGAGAGAAAGTTGTGAATAAAAGGGAGAGCAAAAGGTGAACGGGTGTTGTGTGCTAGGATTTTGGGACTGGAACGATGGCAGTGGATGTAAGATGTCTCCATGACTTGGAGTCGTGATTATTATTTGTACCTATATCAGTTGATCTTCAAATATGGATGTACCACGGATTTATCTGTACATAGTGTAAATAAAGTTGTCATTTCAAGTTGCCACTGTTGCTCGTGTTCCTGTATGAAACCCACAACAACAAAGAATACATGTTGTTACAAAACTGTATTTTTTTTTTAAGAAAAAACAATGAAAGTTGAAAACACAAAAACAAAATTTACCAATATTAAACATAAAAAATCAGAGGAATGCAAGTAAGTCTTACTTTCTCTAGATGAATAAACGTGATTAAAAAATCGGGGTCAAGATCACGGACTGTAGTGTTTGGAATACTTGCTGATATGACGTAACTGTTGATTCTGGCAGCTTTACCACAATATTCATCTGACTTCATATATATATATATATATATATATATATGTATATATATATATATATATATATATATATATATATATATATATATATATATATTTATATATATATATATATATTGATATATATATATATATATATATATATATATATATATATATATATATATATAGAGGAAGAGAGTGAGAGACACAGCTAAAGAGATAGATACACACATATGTGAATATCTACATATATTTATTATAATATTTACTAGCCGTCCCGACCAGGCCCTGCTCTGGCTTCTGTGAAAAACCTTTCTGTTAAAGATCGTTACCTGTGTGTTTAGTAATCATCATTAACCCGGCATTGCCCACCCAAACCACAACCAACCAAAACAACAAAACGCAAACATAACGCTTACACAAATAAAAATACAAACGAAAACAAAAACCTAACAACAAACCCAACCAAAATCATAAACACCAATACAAACACAAAGAAAAAACAAACAAAAAAGCAAACGAAAACAAAAACCTAACAACAAACCCAACCACAACCACAAACACCATACGAACACAAAGAAAAAACAAACGAAAAAGCAAACGAAAACAAAAACCTAACAACAAACCCAACCACAACCACAAACACCATACGAACACAAAGAAAAAACAAACGAAAAAGCAAACGAAAACAAACCAAATCCAAACGCAAAACCAACCACAAACACAAATACAAACACAAACCAAAAGAAAAAAACACAAACGAAAACGAAAAAGAAAGAATAAAAAACGAACCAAATCAAAACGCAACCACTAACGCAAACCCAACCTTAACACAAAGAAAACACTAACGAGAACATAAACGCAAAGTGCCCACAGTCTAGTCCGGGGCAGAATCGCCTGTTTTAGCTTAATAATCGACTATAGTACCCCAACTTATTCATAGTCTTTTTGCACTTACTTGAACGAACGTAGGTGCCAACCCAAACCAAATGAACAATTATAATACTCCAAGCTTATTCGTAAAATACCTAGAACATTTGCACTTGACCAATCCCCGCTAATTATGTAATTATTTTTTTCCCAACACCAAAACAAAGTAATAAAAATAAATTCTTTTTGCAACGTTTTATAAAGGGAAGTAATTGTGTTTTCCTAATTTATCAAAGGGAAGTAAGTACTAAAGGACTAATTATAAATAATTTTCAGACATAATTAGAATTTTTGTTATTTTTTTAAAATTGTGCTTACTGAACATGCCGACAATTGTTACTATCAGTATGAAAAATGAAAATTATTTCCCAACACTTTCAATAGTAATTTTAACTCATAAATTTAGACTATTAGTACGATATTAGTCTAACACTTAATTCCATAGAAGTATGTCAACTTTATATATTAGTTTGATTTATATGTATATAACGTAGTAGACAGCTAGACTGCTATCCCGAAAGTCTCGAGTTTCCATCCGGGTTCAAGTCAAGAGACTGTCGAAGAGTCCACGCTGATGTGACTGTGGCTTTTGTCACGTTACAGAAAGCGAAGGCGTATGGGCATAGTGCTGACCGCACTATCCCTTCATAGTCAAGGTCTCCGAAACAGATCAACTATGCTTTTTATGTACTATGTGTTTTGAGTACGGATTGCAATGCATGGTATAATATATATATATATATATATATATATATATATATATATATATATAGGCCTCTGTGTATACATTACATTTAAAAAGTCATCCTTTTGAAAGACCGAAAAAGCAAGCCTTTTTCCAATAACTTTTTCTCTGCTACCAAACAACACTTCCATCGATGCCAACGAAATTGACATTGTATTTAAATCACTCGCTTTGTTCTCCTCTATTCCTTGCACGTTCGTCTGTGGATATTAAATGTAAGCCAAAGGAGCAGAGCTTTAAATATTCATATTCATAAGTTTTTTTTTTCATAAATGTTATTCTTAATTCAAAAAATGTATTCTTCATCTTCTTCTTCGTTCTTAATTTTAGTGTTGAAAGTGATTCCCTCCAACACAATTAAGTATACCTGTCAACTTTTTTTGCGCCATTGAAGCCATTGACCCCGATTTCAGCCTGCTCATCTTTTTTGGATTTGATTCCATAGCCTTTGTCCAACCAAGAACAAAAAAAAGCCGCTTCATAACTTTAAAGTAGGGTTTTGTCATTCATGCATCTACCTGACTATTTTAAGTAGTACTCACAAATACTAAATTACAAATAAAAAAAAATTGCTAACTTTAGATCCTTCACATAATATGTGTAAAGAACTTAGAATAATATATTATTTTATTTAGATTTTTTACACATAGTAAATCTTCATGTTATTAAACATCAAGGTTTCTTTCAGGTATGTTTTTTTTTTCTGGAAGAGTTCGAACTGGAAACTTTCAGTGGAGGGGCGCACTTTAACTTCTGTGGTGGATGGGGCTAGGGAGCTCTGTTTAAAGTATATGTATTATATTCCGTATGAATTATATATTGCTTCTATTGAGTACAGTCATAGAGAGGCGGTGAATTTGGGGGTGGCTGAAAGAAACACTGCTAAACATTAGGGCCCCATATAATCTTATCCGAGGCCTAACATGCTATTTACAATGAATTTAAGATTACTGAACCTTGCTTGCATTCAACTGATGTGAAGACTCTGTTCCAACTGTCATTTGAATGTACCCCGAGTTGAATTCTTCTAATTTTATCGCGAGCACAGCAAACGCAGGCTGCACTGATTTAAAGGTTGCTGACGTGAATAAGACTCTTTCAGGTATGCGTTGTACAATTTTCAACAATCTGTCGGGAAATAAAAAATTAACGTCAATGTCTAACAATTGGTCTAACGGTAGGCCTACAGAGATAGACTGATAACCCAAAAGCCTCGAGTTCGAATCCACCCAGCTCTCAAGACTCACGTTAGGGAAACAAAGGCTGCTAGGCATAGAGATGACCATACTATCCCTTCATATGCCGAGGTATCTCAAACCGATGATATTTACTTCATCTTCCCCATGTGTTTTTGGCACGAACGGGAATAACATTTTGAAAGTCTTTAACTGATATTACATAGGAAAAAATGGATTTCAACATCTGGCATTTTAAAAAAAAAATTCGTGTCAATGTACAAAATAAAAAGCGTATAACAGTGTGGCCTTTTATAACAAAATATAATAAATCATAAAATAAATTTATAATTACAGGTATTTAGAACTTCTCAATAAAATACGACGTTATCAATATGATCTTTATAATAATACATGCTTAAAAACAAATAATGAAATAGAATTAGAAGCAGTGTTGAATGCAAGATAATGCAAGGTAGTGTAAATGTATACCTGTGCATATCTGATGATGATTCCGCTTTGTCGGCAGAATCTTTCAAGCTTAGAAGTTTCGTAACGCTAGCCATGATATTCCTCACGAGAATTCCATCTTCGATAATACTGTCCTGAGTCAAATTTTCTAATTGAGTTATATAATTGCTTATTTTATGCACTTCGTACGTTTCCAGAAGGCTAATGGTACTCAATAGGAGGGCTGATTCGGCTTGCTTCGACAAAACGACGAGTCCCGAAGAAGTTGCTTCTAGATTGTTTTCTTCTTCATTTCCTTTACAAAAATAATAAATGTAAACATCAAATTGTATTTATCAACAACTTTTCTTCTTCACTTCCTTACAGAATAATAAATGTAATTATCGAATTATATTTATCTACAAATTTTCTTTTTCATTTCCTTAAAAAATAATAAATTAAATCATCGAATTATATTGATCAACAAAAAAAAATATAAATTAAAGCATCGCATATAATTGTATTTATCAACAACAACCACAAACCAAACAAAATTAAATATTTTGCACAATTACTTATTATTTTTGTATTTGAACTTAAATCTATGTACATAGTTTGCTGGTAAAAATTATTTGTTCAGCATAAAAAAGTATTTTTGCACACATTTTTTTTTGTAAATTTTAAGTTTCATTTTTGAATTTGTAATAGTGTAACAATTAGCATTGGCTTAATTCTTATACGGCTTGTATAATGGGTATGATTTTAGGAATATTTTTAAAAATCGTAAATGCCAAGTAAATATATAAAACATGAATCATGTTTAGGTAAACAGAATGAAATGTGTACATAAAATATGCAATGTGCAAGTAACACATTAATTGTGTTAATACACAAAAATAATTCTGCATATATCTCAAGCATTGTTGACTTTAAGCAAAACAAAACTCAGTTGTCACTCATGAGAGGTTTTGAATTTATATTTAAAACAATGATGATAGCGATGGAATAGAGTGGGGGGGGGGGAAAGTGGTTTCTCAACCAATATAAATGCGTCATAAAAAGCCATAAGCTAATAAGGTTCCCCTTACCCAAAAGTATTCATTCATGTAAAAATACTAACAAAAAATTTAGAGAATTTAAACACCAAAAAGCGGTTTCTTAATATTCTTAATATCTACAGATATTTTTTTTTTTAAATTGGATTTTTTAAATGAGCGGTCGTCTTGCCTTGTTGAGTCCAACATGCACCAGTTGAGGCGATACATTTGTCCTGCGTATCGACACAATGGCATCGCCGGGAGCATTCCATACCATATAATCCTGGTGGGCACCAAGAGTCTAAAAGAATTGATAAACATGACAGCTGCATTAAGCCGCATGTAGCCTGTATTAATAATAGTGGTTTAGAGATTGATTTTGTATATTAAAAACAATTACTGTTCCATTTTTGCAAGCATGTTTTAAATGATTAACAAATGTTATTAATAACCACATACGTTAAGAAGAATAGCTACTAATATCTTATTTGTTATTCTATACTCGGCACGGTGCTTTGACTAGCAGATTTATAACCCATGCATAGTTTAAATGTCGAGATACATAATCTAATCCTCAACATTACAAAGCAGGTATGAGAGCTGTTTCATAACGTTGATACTATATTTTAAATTTCGCATGTATGGGGCTTGAGCTTTTTATTTTAAAGGTACTTCAGAAATAGCTTGGTTGGCATAATACGCTCCATTTTTTAAATATTTAGATTGCTGTATAAAGAGTGACCCGCCGTAACTTTGATGACCCCTGGTAACCCCTAGAGACGCAAGTAACCCCTAGTGACAACCAGTAGCCTTGCTAACTTACCACCGAAAACTTCTATCTCACAAAGCTCCATCTCGCCTACTTTATCGGCGAACTCGAGCTCGATAGTCAAAGCTTTTATGTTAGCCATGGTGAGGTCTATGTGGTTTAGCGAACTTGATGTGAAAAATATGCTCCCTCCGTTCGTCCCATTCCAAAATCGTAGTTTGTACTCCGTATTCAGGACACGGATTTCTGTTAAAAATATTATAATTTAAGTGTTTTAGTACAACAAAGTAAAATACATTTTAAAAATAATGGCTGTGAAAATAAAATCCATCATTGGCTGTCATATATACACTAATAGTAAAAAAAAAAACACCACCATAGCGAATTGCTAAGCCAAACTCGCATTCAGATCTTATATCTGAGTCTAAGCCTAACCATAATTAAAACGTAAATATCGATACATTAGGCATGTTATTATCAGGAATATACAATTTATACGATTTTGTTTCGATTCGGCAAAAGCTCATGTAACCGAAGAAGTCACGAGTTCAAACCCCAGCTGATGAGGCTCGATAGCTTGGGACAGCCACTAATTTAGGAGAAAACAAACTCCAAAAACTGCTGCATTGTAGTTTGTTCTTGGTTGAACAAAGGATATAGAATCTAATTCAAACCGTAAAGCAGGCTGAAATTGGACTCGATAACGCATAACAAGTTGAGACGAAACATGTAATTGTGTTGTAGGGAATCACCTACAACATTTCAATGAAGATCGAAGAAGAAGATGCAAACATATGACAAGCTACCGGCAGCAAAATAGTCCATGCGATTCTCTGTCCCTGATCATAGTCACTAGTGGTCAAGAAATATATTTTATTTAATATATTTCAAATTTTCCCAATTATTACGAGGATGACCAAACTAAATATAATCAGAAGAATTTTGTTTTCCAGATTAAATCAGCAATGCCGGTAAAAATTAAATCTAAAATGTGTTTCCCTCTTCATTCTTTAGGAAAAAAGTTTATAGACAGCTATTTTGTTTTCCCGACAAAAATAAATATATGTATGCGATTATTTTCCCATCGATCATGACGAGCGATTTCAACAGAGCAACAAAAGCGTTACTGTAAGAAACAATAAAACTAAGCTTTTCCATGTGTTTTATAGAATTATACTCACAATGAACAATACACATAAACTACACTATAATAAAAATAAACCGGGAGTGATCTCCTCTAAAGTTTCTCGAAAATTCTAATATAACAATACAGGGAATAGCAAATCGGGATATAGACATAATTTGTAATACATTTTTAATTACTTAATTTGTTTTTAAATGTGAATCTCGTAGAAAAATTATTGCGCCCCAAGTGATCGCCAAATAATCTGTGTATAATGGTGCGGAATATTATTAGTACTTTATAAATTCACATGCGTTTTTTTAGAACACAGAAGTAGCGTAAATTACTACTTCCGTTAAACAGAAATTTCTAAACTTTTTAAAGACGGTGGAGCGTTAGATCTTTTATTTACATGTGAAATTTCATTTATCTATGTAAAACGGTACTCAAGTTATAGGTTTTTGAAAAATTAAAAGGAGAATAAGTTTCCACTTTCGGTAACCGGAAATAGCTGAAAAGGTGATACAGAACTACAAATTTGATATAATACTTATGTATGAAATGTCATCAACATAGCTGTAACTGTACTCAAGTTACCTTGTTCACAGACACGCATACACACATACATACATACACACACACACATACGCATAACTACAATACTTCCTCTATACTTCGTAAACGAGAAAGTAATCGTACATTTTAGAACTTACAACAAGAATCCTATCTTTTGAGCATATACTACTTCGATGTGTTTAAGTTTACTGGATAGAAGGCAAAACCTCTGAACAGAAATGCCTGTTAACTAGCATCAAGGACATATTTAAATATACTAGTATTGTGTGTCAAATATCTGAATTAACAGGCACAAAGTATACAACATTTAACAGCTAGTATAAAGGTTAAAATAATCAAATTTCGATATGTTTTACGATGCAAATTTTTTTTTCATCCAAAATGTAAGAAAAAGTGCATACAAAACCGTATATGAAATTTCAAATATATATTACTGGGTTCATAAATTCTGATTCTGTTGAAATTTGCTCTAGTAGAAAATGGAAGTTGCAATTTCTTGTCAAACATGTCACAGTGATCATCGATATTTCCATCGAGTGCAAATCCTGTTCCTATATTTGTCATACTTTTCAGTGCCAAGTTTCGCCCTGTAGAGAGACCATAAGGTTTGTAGACAGACAGTACGTTTTGTAGACAGGCAGTCAGGTTTGTAGACAGTTATATTTGTAGACAGACAGTAACGTTCGTAGACAGACAGTACGTTTTGTAGACAGGCAGTAAGGTTTGTAGACAGTTGTATTTGTAGACAGACAGTAAGGTTCGTAGACAGACAGTACGTTTTGTAGACAGGCAGTAAGGTTTGTAGACAGTTATATTTGTAGACAGACAGTAAGGTTCGTAGACAGACAGTACGTTTTGTAGACAGGCAGTAAGGTTTGTAGACAGTTATATTAGGTCGTTCCCAGGCGCCCAAAAGGGTGCGATTTGGCGCTCCGGGCTATCCCGGTAGCGCTATAGCGCATACGTTCGTTTTAAAGCTTGTGATAGAATATGGATAAGAAATAATATTATAGTCGTATTATAGTATTATATTCGTATTATAGTATTATAAACGTATTATAGTATTATATTCGTATTACAGTATTATAGTCTTTCACTAATCTGAATCAGGCGCGTGTTGTAGCTACCTGCAATTGTAGCTACTTGCAATTCGTCGCGGGCCACCCTGGGACTTTCTTTTAACCCCCCCCCCCCCCCCCCCCCCCCGAATAATCGCGGGGACGGGCACGTTAGTGCTATATCAATGGGAATCGCTCTGTTTATGATTTCAAAAAAAACTTCAAAATGTAACTATTCATTATTTTCATATAAAACATATTCTAAGAGATATACATCTCCATAAAAGAAAGTTCTTATAAACTACTCTCAAGTTTTTGAGAGTGGTTTTATGCCAAAGCTATAAAATTATATTGCCCGACTATACTGTCAATAGCATAGTAAAGACGCTGGGTTCACATATGCAAAGTTTGGAGAACAACCGAAAACCGATTCGGGGGAGAAGTGTGTTTAAAACCCAGAGGTCACTAAGGATTAAGTAAGTCAAGCATTGCGAAGCGTTTGGTTGTAATATGAACATACCCGAAAGTATAGCCGTAATATTTAAAAAAGCAAATTTAGTATAATATCTACAATTGTTTCAATAGTATTGTCATTAGACGAATGTAAGAGTGTTATATAACTTAAATAATCTTTTGTAAAGACATGATCGGAAAGTTCAATTCTCTAACGCCATCCGACACGTACTCAATTAAAACATTTTCATTAAATCCTTACCTCCACTCACGTATATTTCACAAACAAAAGACTTTGCTATGAATTGTATTTTAACATTGTTGACCAGATCCTCAAGTTGAAAATATATATCAGTAACTTGCCCCTGTGTGTAGGTTACATGTCTTAGTATGTTACATTCTTTAGATTCCTTCAAGAATTTCATCATCGATATTTTAAATGTAACTAGAGGGGAAAATGGGATACTAAATTATATATATATATATCTATCTATTAATATATATATATATATCTATTAATATATATATATATATATATATATATATATATATATATATATATATATATATATATATATATATATATAAGCATTTATGAATAAATTATATATATATATATATATATATATATATATATATATATATATATATATATATATATATATATATATACATACATATATATGTATATATATATGTATATGTATATGTATATATATATATGTATATATATATATATATATATATATATATATATATATATATATATATATATATATATTTATTTATTTATTTATAAGAAATATTTATGTATTTAGTTATATGTGGTCGAGTGGTAGAGTATACAGCAGATAACTTGTAAGTTTACGACTTTGAGACACGTTCCGTGAGTCAAGCCAACACTGATGGGTACCTTGGTCACGTTTGGTAGTCATTGTGGCAGGGCAAAGTTTTCGGCTTTGTTTATTACTTTGATCTTTGTTTCTTATTATCGTTAGTGTTTCCTTAAACCACAGTCGGGGGATTATCGTCCTGGGGGTATACCGCCAGTAGATTATCTATTTGATTATATCCCGGGGTTGTGGTACACGAACGATTTACCTTAGCAAACTATCTCCTCTTAACCCGAGGTCATAGATGAAGGTAAATTCCAATTCCCCCATGGGTATTTAAATCAAACTGGAATTCAACTTACTATACATAAATATTGGCATCTATATTAAAAAAAGCAGATTCCGCTTCACATCTAGCAATCCATTGGCAGACGACTTATCTTCTTCTTCGTTCTTAATTTTTTGTGTTGGAAGGGATCCCCCTCCAACACAACTAAGGATACGTGTCAATTGGTTATGCGCCATTGAGGCCATTGACTCCGATTTCTGCTTTCTTTTTGGATTGGCTTCCATAGCCTTTATCCAACCAAAAATAAACTGCAAGGCAGTAGTTGTTTGATTTAGGAGTTGTCTCTCCTAGAAGACCGGCTGTTCCCAGCTAACGAGCCTCATCTGCCCGAGGGTTCGAACTCGAGACTTTTCGGTTTAGCAACCATGAGCTTTACCGACTCGACCACGACGAGTTAGAGTTTATATTTTTCTTGACTTCGCCATATGAAGGATTAATGTCATCAAGACTATGCCCAGCCGACTTTACTTTCCATATTTGAATATAAAATTATATGTAATTCAGATCTCGAAATGTTTTAGTAGAAAAGTCAAACCAACATTACTAATTACGAAGTTAAAGCTTACTTTGGTTCATGTATTATACTTGCTATACTTATTACAAAAGGTGGAGTAGCAAACCTACCACGAGAAATAATTTGAATCCATTCTAATTCAAATGCTTGCTTCCATATTATGCTGAATGCTTCAATATCTGAACACGTATCGTTTTGCGAATCTGTCAATTCTGGAACCGCTGGTGTTAGGATCACGCCATCTTCTAGACTCGCAAGGTTCACTGGATTTAAAGCACGTTTGATCAGAACCATTGTCAAAATCTCTAGACATTTGCACTATTACAATGCATCATTTATGTTCCTTATAAGATAAAGTGGTGAGATATTGCGAAAACAAAAATCACTCAGCAATGTCCCGGATGTTTAGTAAAATTTATAAAGTAAGTGGACTCTTCTGACTACTAAACTTTACTTACTATACTTAAAACTGTAATCATTAACTTTCTCAAACATAAACCTAAAAAATACAAAAAACAGGCATTTTATAGTGTAAATACGATAGAAAGGAATAGTTTAGTTTTAAATGCAGGCCTATAGTTTATACGGAGAAAAATGTCGAATTATTAATGTCGATTGCCTAGAATTCACAAATAGTGAAAACGTTTTCCCGTGTTCATCACGTGGAGAGATACGTGACTATTTAATACACCTTACTACTAAGATGTTTGGTGTTTGAACTCAGTAACGGAGAAGTATATACGTGTTAAAGTGTTGTTTTTTAAATAACCATAGCGATTGCATTGGGGGTTAAGCTTGGATTTATGGAATTTCTAAAGAATTTCTTCGTTGAAAGAGAGTGTTACTTAAGTGTCCAAACGTACTTACTGTACTGACACAAAGGACCAAACCAGCCTACGTCACACCGAGAAGCGTTCAAACATGTGCCCATGTCGTCACATTGGTTGTTGATACAGTGGCACTTGAGCCGGCAAAAAGGTCCAAACCATCCAACGTCACAGCCTGAACATAGTTAATAAATAAATCTAAAAGATATACTTATAAAAGCTAAAACAGTCTTATATATATATATATAAATATAAATATATAAATAAATATAAATTTATATATATATATTATATATATATATAGTATATATATATATATATATATATATATATATATATATATATATATATATATATATATATATATATATATGGTCGCTGAAATAGTCAGCGATTTAATAGAACAATACTATTGGAATAGTTAAACCATTCTCACCAAACATGGGGCCAGCACATAAAGACAGCAATAGCAGAATTCTCCAAGACAAGCTGATATGAAAACCCATCTACGATTTTCTCTCTGTATCAAGAGTTAATCATCCTATAGTCTTAGATTTAATGAGTGCGATTGTATATTTTTCGTAGTTTACAATATATTTTAAATAAATGTTCTAAGTAATAAGATCAGCTTAATGCTTACAATAATGTGCGTAGTTAATTACTAAAAAACTTAATAAGTAAAAACCTAAACAGATCTTGTTGTTTTTTTTCTTCTATTCTCTAGGCTAGGTCTCGATTTAGAACTAGAACCAGATCTAGATCTAGATCTAGATCAAATATGTAAATATCAAATAAAACGTGAACACATATAGATCTAGATCTAGTTAAATATAGACAGAATATATTTTGAGATAAAACTTGCTAAATAATAATATTCAATCATAGTTGGTTTCGTGGCCTTTTTAGGATTAGTTAAAGTCGAAATCGTGTTAAAAAGTTAATACCAAACGTAAACAATAGCTTTATTTGAAGCAGATACCTTCTACGTCCAATGCGAATGCAAATTGGTGCAAATAACAATAACAAATTACTAAGTGCGAAACGCATTTATAAATAAAAATTTTTTACTTTCCCTGAAAGTGTATTTTAAGGAAGTAATTAAAATATAATAGAAGTATATTAGGTCACTTTTGGTCCTTGGAGCGTATTCTTGGCGGAGGAGCGGAGCAGGATGCGCAAAGGTTATATAGCAAAATACTCGGGATGGTGAGGAGCCGCAGGGACAATGAAATATAGTAAAATACTACGCCAACTGGCGCAGAGGGGATGGTGAGGAGCGAAGGGGGAAGGGACAATGACATATAGTAAAATACTACGCCAACTGGTGTTGGCGGAGGAGCCGTAGGTACAACGAGATATAGTAAAATACTCTATCTCTTTGCGCAGCGGGATGGTGAGGAGCGAAAGGGAAGGCGCAAAGACATATAGTAAAATACTCCCCCACCCTAGGGTGGTGGAGGCGTGAAGGGTGGGTCACCTTCGGTGACCTTGTGACGTAACCCATTTACCTTGTGACGTAATCAGTGACCTTGTGACGTAATCATTGACCTTGTGACGTAATCAGTGACCTAGTTACGTAATTTTAATGCGTTTTTTAATTAGTTTTAATGAGTTTTTTTTAATTTGTACTTAATATTTATTAACGAGTTACGTAATTTGATACTTTGTTTGTATTTTGTTTGTTTATTTTTATTTTTAATTTTAATTTATTATTTGATTTTAACTTTTTAAATTTTAAATTTTAAATTTGTTTTGTATTTTTTATTAACTAGTTACGTAATTTGATTTTAATTTTTAAGTTTTTTAAAAAATTTTTTAAATTTTTAAATTTTAAATTTGTAATTTTTATTAACTAGTTACGTAATTTGATTATTTGTTTGATTTAAATTGTTTTAATTTGATTGTTTACTTGTTGTTTATTTGTTTGAAATTCATTTTATGTAGTTTGATTTTAATTTTTATATTATCCAGACACAACGCTAACGTATACTTTGTGCCCCGACGTCCATTAGCCACAGCTGTTACTCATTACCAACACCTGTTACTTATCGATCCGCCCGTGTGAACCTCCCCGGCGCTGCGTGTTTTTGAATGTGAATGTATTGATCGACCCGTGTCGAATGCGTGTATCCATTAACCATCAGGCGACAGCTGTGCATCAGTTGTGCAACAGCTGGTACCCACACACGCATCAGCGATTTATGTGGGATTCGCCGAAGCAATCACCGCAGGGGTTATGGTAATTAAGCGAAAGAGCTAAGTGGTTAACCGCAAAGCGACCCGTTAAGTGTGGTAACAGCTGTTACCACTTTAATGGTTTTTACCACTCGGGTTGACAGCTGTCCAACAGCTGGTCCCGCAATTAGAGGCGCCTCCCGGGCTTTTTGCAATTACCTTGTTGGGTTTTCTTGTTCTATTACGCTACACGTATACACATTCACATATTACACACTAAAATTAAAACAAAAGTCTTCTTATATTTGATTTATTTATTAACGTTTTTTCCAAGTCATCAAAGGCTTTTAAAAATATCACGGTGTAAACTTAACAAGTGTTCAATACATATTCGATTATAGTAATATGGGTGAGAGCGTGGTGAGTAGGCGGGTGAAGGGGTGAACAGGTGGTTGAAGGGTGAGCAGGTGGTGTGAAGGGTGAAAGGTGGGTGATGGTTGAGAAGGTGGGTGAAGGGGGAACACGAGTAAGAGTAAAGGATATATAGTAAAAGACTCTACCTCCTGAGTGAGGTGGGTGAGGCGGCGGATTTTAATTTTAATTTTTTATTTTATTTTTTCATCATCTGTTAACTTTAAGGTTCTATAACTCTATATATTTAAATACATTTTTTGATTCAAACGACTTGGTACATTTAGTTCACACGTTTTAAATATTTTTTTAACTTAACAGCCTCGAACTAAAATGATTTTAGGGTTAGGGTTAGGGATAGGGATAGGGATAGGGATAGGGATAGGGATAGGATTAGGGCTTAGGGTTAGGGATATGATTAGGATTAGGATTAGGGATATGGTTAGGGATAGGATTAGGGTTGGTGTTAGGGTTCTGTGGTTGTAAACACACGCAAGCGCAGCCGCAGTACCATCGAAAACATCGCCGCGATGGCAAGTCGTAGTTTCTCTCCATTGCGCATTCGTATCTTATTCCGGCTAGCATCGGCCTTAATAAAAATCAAGAGCTAGCATATGTATGGGCACGTGCTTAATGCCCTTAATTAAAAACTGGCCACAAAGACCCAATCAGCATGCTCGTGAACTCAATAATTAATTGAGTTAATTTTAATAGGAGCTACTGGTTGTTTCCTAGAGGTCTTACACAGGGGCGTAGCGAGGGGGGGGGGGGGCGGGGGTGCGGATCGCCCCGGGTGACACCATTTAGGGGGGTGAAACCAAGGAAAAAAATAGCAAAATATATAGAGAAAAACTCGAGGGGGGGGTGCAAATCGAAAGTTTGAGGGGGGGGGGTGCACATCGAAAACTCGAGGGGTAGGGGGTGCAAATCGAAAGATTGAGGGGGGGGGGGTGCAAATCGAAAATTTGAAAGTTTCTCCCTGGGAAAGGTCTCTATGCCTCTGGGGAGGTGACACCATTAAGTGCCGCACCCGACCTCGCTACGCCACTGGTCTTACATAAGCAGGCTGTTAAGGATAGAGGGTGAGGAGATTGTGTAGGAGGTAGGTAGGAATCCCGAGTTAGTAGCTTGTCTGGTGAGAATTAGGGGTAGCACATTAGCTGCTTGTCAACGAGGTGGAGGGGGTTGAGGTGGGGATCTCGCGTTAGGGGTTGTTCTAGGGGGAGGGGTCCCATGTAAGCAGCCTGTCTAGTTGGGGAGGGTCCCACGTTAGCAGCCTGTCTAGATGGGGAGGGTCCCACGTTAGCAGCCTGTCTAGTTGGGGAGGGTCCCACGTTAGCAGCCTGTCTAGTTGGGGAGGGTCCCACGTTAGCAGCCTGTCTAGTTGGGGAGGGTCCCACGTTAGCAGCCTGTCTAGTTGGGGAGGGTCCCACATTAGCAGCCTGTCTAGTCGGGGAGGGTCCCACGTTAGCAGACTGTTTGTGGGCCCCACAGTAGGAAAACCAATCGATGTTGTTAAAGCTTTATAAGCGAGTGAGTGGTGTGTAACGTAGTTCTGTATATCACGTGGCATGTGGACACCACGCAAACCCGACATCAGATGCTCACTAGCCAACCAGAGAGAGTGGCGTAGAGAAATAGGAGAGGGGGAGGAGAAAAGTGGGAGAGAGTGAGAGTCCTGAGGCGTAGCTAGGGGGGGGGGGGGGGGGTAGGGGGGGTACATACGTCCCCGGGCGCCGACCTTAAGGGGCGCCAAAGTGGGTTGTAAAAACAAATTAAAATGCCATTTTAGCTACAATTTTGCATTATAATTAGTTTGATGGGGTTGCAAATCGAAAGTTTGAGGGGGGGGGGGGTGTGAAAATCGAAAATTTGAAGGGGGTGCAAATTGAAAATTTGCTACCGAGAAGGGCGCCAAATTGATAGTGTTTCCCTGGGCGCCGGGAAGGGTCGCTACGCCTCTGTGGAAGTCAGAACAATATGAAAGTAAAAAACCTCTTTCATTGTAAGAAGCGGCCCCGTGATTGAAGCGAGAGGGACGATTATAATAAGCAGAGAATCGGGGCTGTTTTTGTCATGATTTGGCAATGTTGATTTTTGTAAAGATGGATTTTATCAACAAAGGAAAGATTTTATTTTGTGAGCGTCGAGTGGAAGGATTTTATTGTAAAGGCAGTAATTTTAAAGTACCATAGGTGGTTGGTTAAATTAAATATAAGTTTATTGAGGAAGGAGGCGGTGATGTTTGTCTAAGGTTTGTTATTTGTTTAAAGGGGTTTGGGGAGAGCAGAATAGAGATAATTAATGTGAGAGGTATTTATTTTAGTAATTTAGTATGGCGCTTTATCATGAGTAGCTCCTTTTTTTTAATGCGGGTTATGTTTGTGTAGAACATCAAAAGAAATATAAGGGGTCATCCATAAATGACGTCACGCTTTTTTAACGATTTTTACCTCCTCCCTTCCCTCCGACACACATTTCGACACAAAAAGCCAGACCCCCCCCCCCCTAAAATGACGTCATACCTCAGCCTAAAACCCCTCTCAAAATTGTTGTTGAATTTTTCTTAAAACATCAATATTTTTCCAAAATCTTGTAAGAACTCTGTCTACATAGAGTATTTTGATCAATTCCTATTGCAATTTATTAAAACAGTTTTCTAAAACGCAAAATAACGGCTAAAACTCGTTTTCTAACATCGCTTTTTTATAATGCAAAAAAGTGACGTCACACCATCTGACCCCCCCCCCCCCCCCCCCCCCCCACCTTCCCGAAGACTATTCATTTGATAATAAATAGACAATAAGCTTCAAAGAATGTTTTTCTTTTTTCTGTATTTCTTTCTTTCTTTTTCTTTTCTTTCTTTATTTTTTGTTTTCTTTCTTTATTTCCATTTCCATTTTTATTTCTATCAATCTTTATTTCAATCCAGCTTTCTTTAATTTTTTCTCTCTCTCTCTCTCTCTCTCTCTCTCTGTCTGTCGGTCCGTTCAACCAACTGTCTGTCTGTCTGTTTCTCTGTCTGTCTGTCTGTCCATCTGTCTGTCCGTCTGTCCAGTTGCCCAACCCATTTTGCATTTTTTATTGATCTTGTACATTATCCGCAGCGGTTAATCATCCCCACTCGTTTTCCTTAATGTCATTGATTCCTTACCCATCCACAATTTACGTTTTCCTTAATGTCGTTGACTCCCTTACCCATCCACAATTTACTACCCTTCCCTTTCCAACATCACAAAGACCATTTTAGCTGTTTGTTGTTACATTTAAGGATTATGGGTTGTGGAGTGTGTTATCGGTTGTGGATTATGTGTTATAGGGTTTTGGTTGTAGTTTATTTGTTATGGGTTTTTTTTGGGTAAAAGAATAATTGTTAAAGGTAATTCGTAAAGGGTTATGGGTTATGGGTTACGGGTAAGTGGTCACGTGAAAATGACGACAGCGGTTTACGGGTTATGGATTATTGCAATATGTACTTTTTAATGGGTTATATGTTAAAAGGTAGGGTTTATTGGGTTATGACTCTTGTGTTATGAGTTTTTGGTCTATGGACTATGGGTTGTTTGTTTTGCATAGTAACTAGCGGGCTAAGGTTTCTTTCAGTTAAAGACTATAGATAAAGGTAAACATAGAGAACATTTAGGACATTCCTTTTAAACTTTTATTGATTTAAAAAAAATATTTGTGTTCATCTGATGGAAACTTTTAAGCTTTAAAACATAAATATAGCTCTTCAAGGAATTTTTTTTCTTCGATCTTGCCTTTTATTTTAAATTTTATTTTAAGTACGCAAAATGAAAATTGTTTTAAAACACTTTCAATATTATTTTTTTAACCCATACATTTAAACGATGAGCACTTTAAACATCTAACACTTGAATCCATACAAATATTGTTTTTTTTTTTATTTCTTGGTATTCCACGACAAACATTTACAAACATACATACAGAATTGAACTTTATATATTAGATTAAATAAATGTACAAACAATGAATTTTAAAACAATGCTTTGAAAATAAAATAAAAACAAAGACTTATGAAGTTTTTATTGTAAACAATTTTTTTAAACAAAAGTTGGGTGATTACCCAACACTGACACAATTTTCGTATATATCAGTCCTTATATTTAGTATGATTAAAGCTTTGACACAGTTGAAGCTACTTTAACACTTTGCATTCATTACAATTTAACTAAATCCAAACTCGTTTAAGCAGTATCTTATAGATTGAGATGCTGACACTTTTTTTTAACCTGAGACAAAGCCTAAACATCAGAGGCAGAAACACACCCGTCTTCATTATTAGCCAGATATCCAGTTTAAAACCAAAGAAAACGTCCGAGAATAAATAGAATTAATAGAATCTTGCTAGGTCGTGTCACCTGTATCCTTCAATGGCGCTGATTCAACAGATTCCTGTGATTTAAAAATTACCAGAATTCAGCAAGGTTAAAATCACTCCAATCATTTATCGCCATAACACTATTATAACTCACCTGTCTATCCAGTTGGATGATTTATATCTATGTTTATATATGTATTAGTTGGTATAGCGAGTTTGGAAAATAAGCAGAATGTCTATAACTTTAAAACACTCAATTATGAAGGGAGAAATATTATTTTAAAAAGAACAGTATAAACCAAATTTTATTTGAAAACGGTAATAAATAGTTAAGATTTATTTGAAATTAAAAGCACACATTTAATTATGCAATATGTGAAATTTGATTATGTAGATTTTTTTTTTACTCGGGAAATAATTAAGTTAAAATGCAAACTAGGCGACTATTCAAATAAGACAGTGATACTGATTAAAGAATGTTGTTCATTAGAATGTATTTCTATCTTCCGACTATAATTTAAACGATATATGTATTTGTCATTTCTGATGGGTTCCGACAATATTATGAATTGTATAAAGTAATGCTTGGCAAATCATTCAGTTCGAAAATACGAAGGCATTAGCTGTCTATTAAATTTCATTAAGTGATGAAAACTTGAAAAATGCAGAAAACTATTGTGTCGGCCAAATAAAATAGAGCGGGAGTGATCTCCCCTAAACTTTCTCCAATGCAACTCGGGATATAGGCATGATTTTTAAACAACTTTTGTTTACTTAAACTTTTTAAAATTGAATAAAATCTCGTAAAAAAATGAATTACGCAACAAGTGAACAGCGAAAATGTATGTATCACTAGCCGTCCCAGCTCTGGCTTCTGTGAAAAACCTTTCTCTTAAAGACCATTACCTGTGTGTTTTGTAATTATCATAAACCCGGCATTGCCCACCCAAACCACAACCAACCAAAAACAAAACAACAAAACGCAAACATAACGCTAACACAATTACAAATACAAACGAAAACAAAAACCTAACAACAAACCCAACCACAACCACAAACACCAATACGAACACAAAGAAAAAAATAAACGAAAAAGCAAACGAAAACAAATTAAATCCAAACGCAAAACCAACCACAAACACAAACACAAACCCAAAGAAAAAAACACAATCGAAAAAGCAAACAAAAAGAAACCAAATCCAAACGCAAAACCAACCACAAACACAAACACAAACCCAAAGAAAAAAACACAATCGAAAAAGGAAACGAAAAGAAACCAAATCCAAACGCAAAACCAACCACAAACACAAATACAAACACAAACCCAAAGAAAAAAACACAAACGAAAACAAAAAAAGAAAGAACAAAAACGAACCAATTCAAAACGCAACCACTAACGAAAACCCAATCTAAACACAAAGAAAACACAAACGCTAACATAAACGCAAAGTGCTCACAGTCTAGCCCGGGGCAAAATCGCCTGTTTCAGCTTAATAAACGACTATAGTACCCAACTTATTCATAGCTTTTTGCACTCACTTAAACGAACGTAGGTGGCAAACCAAACCAAATGAACAATTATAATACTCCAAGCTTAACCGACATTTGCACTTGATCAATCCCCGCTAATTATGTAATTATTTTTTTCCCAACACAAAAACAAAGTAATAAAAAATATTTTTTTTCCACTAATGCAATGCTTTATAAAGGGAAGTAATTGTGTTTTCCTAATTTTTCAAAGGGAAGTAAACGCTAAAGACTAAATATAAATAATTTTCATACATAATTAGAGTTTTTGTAGAAGATGATATTTTTTTTTAAATTGTTTTTAATGAACATGTTGGCAATTATTACTATCAGTTTGAAAAATGAAAATTATTTCCCAACACTTTCAATAGTAATTTTTTGACTCAGATTAAATTTAGACAATGAGCACGATAATAATCTAACACTGAAATCCATCGAAGTATCCACGACAAACACATTTATTTTTACATACAGAATTGAGCTTTACATAATAGAGAAAAAAAGTGGAATATTAGTACTTTATGCATACATTTGCGTTTTCTTTTGAGAAATCTGAAATACTTTCGGTCAACATAAACTACTCAAAATTTACAAGAAAGTAGAACATTAATTATTTTACTTACATGTGAAATTTTGTTTGTCTAGGTGAAACAAGCTCAAGTTATAGGCTTTTTAAAAACTAAAAGTAGACTACAAAGTATATAAATCTAGCTGTAATTGTACTCAAGTTATCATGTTCACAGACATATATATATTATATATATATATATATATATATATATATATATATATATATATATATATATATATATATATATATATATATATATATACACAAACATACGTACACAATTGCAAAATTAAATTTTCCGTGTAATTAGTGTTTTGTTGAATGAAACAAGTACATATTTAGGTTTACAATGTTTTATGTTGGTATGCAGATTTAATACTTTTTTGTGTGGAAGCTAATACCAAGCATACAACGTCTCATCAATCGTTCGCATAATTTGTCAGTTTTGCAATCCCGACTCACCCCGCGTGATTGACATAAATGTATGAATCAGAAAGAAAGAGCAGAGGTTCGGGGCGTATAGTAGAAATTCATTTAGTATGGAAATGTAAATCGGGTGTGCTCGGCGCAGTGGTTTGATTTGCGCAGTGAAGCACAGACATTTTCCAACGGGTAACTGAGTCGTCTAGTATTATATAAAATAATTTTAACCATTTATCAACAAAAATTTAATAAAAATTAGCGTTTTTTGTAGAGTATTTCAAATGATGAGAAGTAATACTTACAATGTTGTAACTATCTTTCACTGTTTCCTCTTCGTTCAGGCTGGATTTATAAAATGTACTTGATGTAGTCATTGTGTCTATGGAGAACAAATTATTTGATTTTAAACTACTTTACATCGATCATTATGTGGAACAAAAATATATTAATTATTAGTCCATTGTTATTTAAATAAGTATTCCTGTTTAAAAATGAACAAGGAAACACAGAGATTGTAATAAAAGAATGTCGCGCCCAAGATGCTTCATAAATCCCCCAAGCGAACGAATAATTCTCGTGTATATTATCCTAAAAAACAATATATACTCAAAATTAATGACCAGCTTCTCGTTGCTCAGAGGCAAAAATTCTAATAGTCCTTGAGAAATGCAGGTTATTAAAGAGTTGTTCATTCCTATTGATCTTAACTCCTAACATATCTAGTTCTAAAATGTTAATACATGTAGATCACTACAGGCAAAAACTATCCTTAACCCTAACTCAAGGGTATACAAAGAAACAGAAATATCTTTTTTTTCAGACAAGCGTCCAATTAAATACTTAATTAGTTACAAAACGACTTCAGTTAAACGTAAACAATTATTGTACTTACTCTTTTTTATATCAGAGAACTCATCTTTACCACAGCATAAGTTTTTCAAAACAGTCCAAACTTCTTCTTTCAGTAGACAGTAGAGAGTAAACATGAAGAGGCCCTGAAGAAAAGAAGTGAAGAATTTTTTGTTTACAAAATATCGTACACTGGCCTCGACGGAATGCAAAGAGCTTTAAATCTAGTGTTTACAAAAGATCGTGAACTATCGACACAGGCCGTTGACTCCGATTTCAGCCTGCTTTTCTTTTTGGGTTTGCTTCGATAGCTTAACTATTCCGATCACGTTGATCCTCCTATGTAATGTAAACGTGAAATGAAAACTAGCATGTAAACTACATAACAAACCTGATGAATCAATTATCTATGTTTTAGAGCTTATAGCTATTTTACAAACTTCATAACTGACCAGCAAAGTTTAATAATAAATCTGCCATGATAATGACAAAATATATAAACGTAATATCTTATGTGCACGCTTTATAACTAATCCGTAATAACTAATACATTTTTCAATCTTTATAACTAACCCTTAGAACAAAAACCTCATTTTTAAGCTTTATAACTAACCCGTAGAACTAATAAATCATATGCACGCTTTATAACAAACCTTAGAACGAATACATCATTTTCATGCTTTATAATTAACCCCTAGAACTAATACCTCACCTGTAGAGAGCTAAACAACGCAAACAGGTATGTGAACACGGTATTCGCTGCTCCGATAGCCATAAACGCAAAGACCCACGTGAGACCCAACAGAACAAACAAACTGACGGCTGAGCGGAAATTTCGTGCCAACCTGAAATAAAATTGAGATTTATTTCACCAATTGTGATTAATCATTCGTAAAATAAAAAGTTATTTTTTTTCGGTTGTAAAATAAACCCACAAAAAAACTTAAAAATAAGTCAATGTGATTAATCAACCTGATTCTAATCCTTTTCTAATATGTTATATATATATATATATATATATATATATATATATATATATATATATATATATATATATATATATATATATATATATATAAAGGTGCATTACATTATTTTAAATAATGTAAATGAAGGTTACTCTGTTTTAGTGGATACACCAATACTTCCCTTTTCCTTGTTTAGCAAACAAGGTCACGCGACTAAAAGTACAACAATCAGTAACGCGTTGATGAAACCCTTACAAATTGTTTAGGTACCCTGGTATGTGGAGCTAGATAGCAGCACCGCGGACGGGTACGCTAATTACTTTAACATATTCTTTAACATTCCACGGTGAACGGGACGGAGTTTTTAATATCCATGACGGAATTTTTAAATGTCATTATTTGCTCACTGTGATGCTGTTAATTTGTTATGAAATAAATTGTAGATATGCCCATTGGGTCAGTAACGTGGCCATCCTAAGTATCTAACATGCAGGAGCTGCTATAATGGACCTCAGGGAACTTATTAATCATTTTACAAAGTTAAAAGCAGAAAAAAATATATCTAAATAAATCTCGAGAAATTTAAAAACAATTGTGTTTGGTCACTGGCGTCACAAGGTCGGGTGTTACCCTACACGTAGACCAAAGGTGTCACCCCATAGCCCCCTACAATTTTGCACTTTCGGTGGGGTGTCATCCCTCTCTGACTTATCTTTTATTATTTTAGCTGTATATAACATAGTTTTGACAGTAAATTTTACAATTTTTTGTCATGATGTTATCCGATGTGGACCGCACCTCTTCCCCCACTTTGTGACCCCACTGTGTTTGGCTAATTAAAAAAAAACATTAACTGTAAGCCTGTAACATTTTATATAACTACGGGGTTGTAGGCATACACAATAATATTGTAGAAATACACAATCAAGACGTATAAAATACATAATTTACATAATATTTATATTTTTGAAAACCCTCCATCTTAAGTAACATTTGATTTCTTCGCTAACTCCATTGTAGCCTACCAGCGGAGAAAAGAGCCCACTGGTAATTTTTGCATAGGGGCCCAAAAATCCTAGCTACGCCACTGTATCGAAAGAACTCAGTCAGAGTATCTAATGGAAAAAAGTCCTTATTTACACGTAAATGTGTCTATGCACGTTTTTCACTTTTGATTGCTTTGGCTTCCAAAAATTTTTTTGTAATGAAAAAAGTCATTATTTACACGTAAATATCTCTATGCACGTTTTTCTCTTTTGATTGCTTTGGCTTCCAAAATTCTTTTTTTTTAAGTAAAAAAAAATCTATCCCTACCATGTTAAGATGACTAATGACTAACATAGTTGTGTACATTTATATGGCGCCGCTGCATTCTTCACACCTCCCCCGCCCCCCCCCCCCCCCCAAGTGTTCATACAATCATAAATTGTTATATATATATATATATATATATATATATATATATATATATATATATATATATATATATATATATATATATATATATATATATGTTTACACGTGCCAAGCGTTCACAAAACAAACAAACCTCTTCGTCGAACTCTCGTTTAAGCTGGTTTGGCCACTGAGCCGTGACAAACGTAGCAGCTGGTGCAGAATCATCAAGAACACAGTGCAGTTGACAACCAGCGTAAAAAGTACGGGTCCAACAACCACGTAGTAAAACTCGGGACGCTGCACCCAACATCTATTCATAGAATTCATTAATGCGTGCACTTTAAAATATTTACATCACAATATGTACATTTATATTTGCATATATAAATATATATATATATATATATATATATATATATATATATATATATATATATATATATATATATATATATATATATATATATATATATATATATATATATATATATGTGTGTGTGTGTGTGTGTGTGTTACGGTCAAAGCAAGAAGTCGGCCAATGCCCAGATTGGCCGGCCAATGCACGCATTGGCCAATATGGCCTCCCATAGGTCTGTCAAAGTCCAAAACTTTGCTTAATTTCATGATCCTTACGGCATAAAAAAAAACCCCAAAATCTGCTCATGATCTTCTCATTCGGACTTTGGCCGGTCGTCCCTAGCCAGATGATCTTCTAATTAAGACTTTGGCCGGTTCACCATGGCCAGCCCGCGGACTGTCCGGCCAAAGGCCGAAATCAAGAGCTATTTCAGACTTTAGCCGGTCCACCATGGCCAGTCTGCGGATTGGCCGGCAAAAGGCCGAAATCAAGCAAAGTTTCGGACTTTGATCGACCTATAGTAGGCGATATTGGCCAATGGGCGCATTGGCCGGCCAATCCGTGCATTGGCCGACTTCGGGATTTGGCCGTAACATATATATATATATATATATATATATATATATATATATATATATATATATATATATATATATATATATATATATATATATATATATATATATATATATACATATATATATATATATAAAGAGAGAGAGTTTGAGAGTGATAGCAAATTAGAGATATAGAAAGATAATGTTTCTTTTAATAAATGTATGATATATATATATATATATATATATATATATATATATATATATATATATATATATATATATATATATATATATATATATATATGTGTGTGTGTGTTTAAATTATTACATTCCAGAAGAGGTGTAACCATAACTTTCCGTTTTATTCACCCCCAATGTGATGGCGACGATTATTAATGGAAAACCTAGGATTAAAAAACAAACAAAAATTAAACACACATTTACAAAAAAAAATATAAAATAATAATCCTATACGCTTTATATAAACTGAACTCACCCCATCCTGCAACACATGTTTTAAGTAGAAAAAATGTGAAGTGGGTGTTGAAAACGAGAATCAGACAAATAAACATGTAAACAGCGTTTACAGCCATCCAAGCCATTGTCGCAAGTAGAAAATAATGAATGAGCGAGGCGACCATCTGTTTAAAATATAAACAAGAAATAATATGTTGAAAAATAGTTTAATAAAAACAATCATTTTAATTACTTTAATATTATTATGAATTTGGTATATAAGACACAAAGATTGTACAGTATTTCTGATATAAGTACTATTATTCTGATTTAGGTATTGAAGAAACAACAAATTGTAAGATAATACCGATGTAGGCAATATTATTATGAATTTGGTATTTAAGTAAGATAATACTGATATAAGTAATAATATTAGGTATTTAGGAAACAAAAATTGTATGATAATGCTGATGTTCTAACATACCTTACACAAAAAAGTGTTCAAATATTGAGAATGCATTCCCAGCAACAGCACACAGTTAAATAGGAACATTGCCCAACACAGGTTGTATATGATGAGCGAGGACTCCTGGCTTCTCAGTTTTCTGATAAAACGTGATACTACTGTACTTTTCGATTTTTATTGTTGAATTATTCTAAATTTTATGTCATTTAATATATTAATTTATTACTAGTACAACCTGAAGTTTGCATCCAAGCAAATGCACTGTGGGAACGTAGCCTATTTTTTTTATAAGTGCCCAATTTTCTAAACATTAATATGACGACAATTTTGTCTCAAATAATTTCAACACAACACAGTTAAATATAGCCCAATGTAAACATAAAAACACAAATCGTGTTAATTATTTTAACAAACCTTTGATCATTCTACTACCAAACCACTCCGTCGCAATAAACTAAATTAAGGAATAAATTTACCTGTAAACTGAGTACACAAATAAAGTCAAGGCCAGTCCGAATGTGGACGTGCCACAACCAACGTAAGTAATAATGGATAGAGCTTTGTCGTCTTCCACATTTGCATTTTTATTGGTTTCGTAAACATCCTTTAAATACATTTTTGTGAACAAGCTTAAGATTTTTAAAGCAAAAAGAATGACAATGTTTGATTCATAAAAATACTTTATAGTGTTTTCTTAAATAATTGAGTTTGGTTACTTAAAGACACAAGATTTCTTTATGTTTATGATCTCGTATATAAGAGATAAATATTACCGTCTACAAAAAATTAAATTAAATATTAACAGTTTTCACCGTTATACACCAAACTGTATATCGTATACGGAATAATATATAAGATGCATTGTAATCGTGCAGAAATCTAAATCAAGGTTTTGACAAAGTTTGACATTTTATAATCGCGCGGAACCGGTGAATAAACATTTGAATTTTAATCCAATACTTTTGGGCGCGATCTTGAAGTGGTACTTTCTCGACTTCCGGTTTCACAGAAGGCCATAACTTGAGAACCGTTTATGATAAGTTGGACCGAAATTTAAACAGTATGTATTATATTGTATGCAAATATTTATGTCGACATTTGAACGATTTCCGGAAATCTTATTTTATTGAATTTTCCGTGAGAACACGAAACTTTAGTCGAAATTTCATTTATAAGTATAGTAGGTGACATTTTAACACAAAAGAAGGTGGTAGTATAACAAGAAACGCCTTCCTACCATTATCAGTGCAAAATTTGTTAGATGACTACAGGCACAGATAGTTTTCTCATTAGACGTCTCCACAACTCTACATCCCACAGTGGACCAGTTTGCCGATGTCCCCGTGTGAGGCTCTACTCTATATGCACACTTTACAGGAAACATGCTCTGAAATAAATCACACATTTTAAAACTGTATTTTTTAAGAAAAATATTTAAGCACACTTTATTGGAAACATGTTCTAAAATAAATCACACACATTTTAAAACTGTATTTGTTAAGAAAAATATGTAAGCACACTTTACTGGAAACATGCTCTGAAATAAATCACACATTTTAAAATGGTATTTTTTAAGAAAACTATTTAAGCACACTTTACTGGAAACATGCTCTGAAATAAATCACACATTTTAAAACTGTATTTTTTTAAGAAAAATATTTAAGCACACTTTACTGGAGACATGCTCTAAAATAAATCAAACATTTTAAAACGGTATTTTTTAAGAATATTATTTAAGCACACTTTACTGGAATCATGCTCTGAAATAAATCACACATTTTAAAACTGTATTTTTTAAGAAAAATATGTAAGCACACTTTATTGGAACCATGCTCTGAAATAAATCACACATTTTAAAACTATATTTTTTAAGAATACTATTTAAGCACACTTTACTGGAAGGATGCTCTGAAATAAATCATACATTTTAAAACTGTATTTTTTAAGAAAAATAGCTAAGCAAACTATACCAGCAATATGCTCTGAAATAGATCACACATTTTAAAACTGTATTTTTTAAGAAAAATATTTAAGCATACTTTACCAGCAATATGCTCTAAAATAAATCACACATATTTTAAAACTGTATTTTTTAAAGAAAGATATTAAGCACACTATATCAGCAACATGCTCTAAAATAAATCACACATATTTTAAAACTTATTTATAAAGAAAGATATTTAAGCACACTATACCAGCAACATGCTCTGAAATGAATCACGCACATATTTTAATAATATTTTTTAGAAATATATTTAAGAATACTTTAAGTATAATTTCTTATAATTGATAATGAAATATAATATACAGACATGTTATCAAACAAACAGAAAATTCAAAATTATTTACAAGTAATACCTTTTAATAAAACTGTATACATTTTAAAAAGTAAACATTGAGTATGTATTCTGAAGTTTGGTGAGTAAAATTACTTAACATACTGAACGGTTTAAAGGTAATGCTTAAAAGACGGTGTGAGATTCACCATAACTTAATGGTTAGTTAGCGTAGGTGGAGATCTGTATGTACTATTTTATAACCAATTCATATTTGTGTGCGTTAAATATAATTAAATGGGACACTACTGATTCAATGTTTGGTAGGACAATGTCAGAAGTCTCGTAACAAAACTAACGAATAAGGGTCAAAAGTGAAAAAAATCAATGTTCAGAAAAAAATTCATAAAAAAAGAATGTATTTACGTAAAAACAAATTGAAAAGTAAAGTATTTGATTAAATTAATACATGAAGAAGCGTCAGTAAAAACATAAATTTTCACAGTTAGTTTTTACAACGATCATTGCTTGTATCACAAGCGTGGCAGAAAAAATAATTTCTAAAAATACGTTTCGATATCTCAAATTAAACTGAGAGTGAAATGGTTTATTTACGACACATATCAACATTACGTACACATATTTTCTTTAAATTATGATATATGTTATTGACACAGAAACAGCCACTAAGAAAAATATTTAAGAAACTTTGATTACAAAACCTTTTAGTGAAAGTAAAAAGAAGCACAAAGCAATGAAAATTGAAAAACACAAAAACAAAATCTACCAATATTAAACATTAAAAATCAGAGAAATTCGAGTAAGTCTTACTTTCTCTAGATGAATAAACGTGATTAAAAAATCGGGGTCAAGATCACGGACTGTAGTGTTTGGAATACTTGCTGATATGACGTAACTGTTGATTCTGGCAGCTTTACCACAATATTCATCTGACTTCATATATATATATATATATATATATATATATATATATATATATATATATATATATATATATATATATATATATATATATAAGGAGTGAGTGAGAGACACAGCTAGAGAGATAGATACACACATATGTGAATATCTACATATATTTATTGATGTATATGTATATAAAGCAGTAGACAGACTGCTATCCCGAAAGTCTCGAGTTTCCATCCGGATTCTAGTCAAGAGACTGTCGAAGAGTCCACGCTGATGTGACTGTGACTTTTGATTTGTCATGTTACGGAAAGCAAAAGCGTATGGGCATAGTGCTGACCACACTATCATTTCATAGTCGAGGTCTCCGAAACAGATAAACTATGCTTCATATGTACTATGTGATTTAGGTACGGATTGCAATGCATGTAATTATATATAAGAGAAAAATGGCCCGTTGAGGAGGGATACAACGAGCGCTAGGTTGATAGTGCTGTCTATTTTCTCTAAACTAAAACCAAAACCAAAATCACCATCTTAAATGACATTGAAAACGGATTTTTATCCAGAACTGGTACTTTAATTTATACAAAATATAGTGATAGGCATATCCCTAAACCATGCACCTAATCTCATTCATGACAAAAGTCGCATTTAGAGTTTCTTTCAGGCAACTCTACTTGGGAGGAGGGGGCTCAGCCCCCCCCCCCCCCACACACCCCAAAACATGTCTACCGTCCCATTCAACGAAATATAATTATATACTTTTTCCAGTGTCCGCCCCCTCCCAGAAAATTTTACTCCCGCCCCCCCCCCCCCCCCAAAAAAGTCAAGTACCCCACCCCTCGCCGAGGAGGAAAAAGTCTGAAAGAAACAATGGTGTCGCGCTTAGCCACTACCCGAAGAATTGCATGAAAGAAACTGCAAGCAAACCACTTTTTAGATTAGACACATTAATTAGGCGGTAATTTTATTATAGAGTATCGATGAAGAAATTTCTTTTGAGTTGGGGAGGGGGGGGGGGGCTCAGACGTTCTTTTTATTCAATGTTTACTCGAGAATCAATGACGTCATATTACTGTGTGCATTCTCGGGCTTGATACTATTTTCTACTATATGCTAAATGGGACGTCATATTTCGTTTTCGTTTAACAATGCATGTTTTTAATTTGCTTGTGTTTTCTCTATAGCGTTCTTGTCAGATAGATACACAGACAGATATATACATAGACAGACAGCGAAACTATTATATAGAATATATATATATATATATATATATATATATATATATATATATATATATATATATATATATATATATATATATATATATATATATATATATATATGTATATATATATATATATATAATATATATATATATATGTATATATATATATATATATATATATGTATATATGTATATATATATATATATATATATATATATATATATATATATATATATATATATATATATATATATATGTATATATATATATGTATATATATATATATATATATATATATATGTATATATATATATATATATATATATATATATATATATATATATATATATATATATATATATATATATATATATATATGTATGTATATATATATATATATATATATATATATATATATATATATATATATATATATATATATATATATATATGTATATATATATATATATATATATATATATATATATATATATATATAGGCCTGCGTGTATACATACATTTAAAAAGTCATCCTGTTGAAAGACCGAAAAAGCAAGCCTTTTTCCGATAACATTTTCTCTGCTACCAAACAACGCTTCCATCGATGCCAACGAAATAGACATTGTATTTAAATCACTCGCTTTGTTCTCCTCTATTCCTTGCACGTTCGTCTGTCGATATTAAATGTAAACCATAGGGGCGGAGCTTTAAATATTTATATTCATAAGTTTATTTCATAAATGTTATTCTTAATTCAAAAAATGTATTCTTCGTCTTCTTCTTCGTACTTAATTTCTAGTGTTGAAAGTGATTCCCTCCAACACAATTAAGTATACTTGTCAACTTTTTTTTCGCCATTGAAGCCATTGACCCCGATTTCAGCCTGCTCATCTTTTTTTGGATTTGCTTCCATAGCCTTTGTCCAACCAAGAACAAAAAAAGCCGCTTCAAAGCTTTAAAGTAGGGTTTTGTCATTCGTGCATCTACCTGACTATTTTACGTTGTACTCACACATACTAAATTACAAAAACAAATTGCTAATTTTAGATCCTTTACATTATATGTGTAAAGAACTTAGAATAATATATTATTTTATTTAGATTTTCTACACATAGTAAATCTTCATGTTTTTTTTTTTTTCTTTTTCTTTTCTTTTTTTTTTAGTAACTCTCTCTCGCTTCATGTTATTAAACATCAAGGTTTCTATCAGGCATTTTTTTTTCTAGAAGAGTTCAAACTGGAAACTTTCAGTGGAGGGGCGCACTTTAACTTCTATGTTGGTTGGAGCCACGCAGCTCTGTTTAAAGTATATATTTTATTTTCAGTATGAATTATATATTGCTTCTATTTAGTACAGTCAGAGAGAGGCGTTGAATTTGGGGTTGGCTGAAAGAAACACTGCTAAACATTAGGGCCCCATATAATCTTATCCGAGGCCTAACATGCTAATTACAATGAATTTAAGATTACTGAACCTTGTTTTCATTCAACTGATGTGAAGACTCTGTTCCAACTGTCATTTGAATGTACCCCGAGCTGAATTCTTCTAATTTTATCGCGAGCACAGCAAACGCAGGCTGCACTGCTTTAAACGTTGCTGACGTGAATGAGACTCTTTCAGGTATGCGTTGTACCATTTTCAACAATCTGTCGGGAAATAAAAAATGAACAGAAATGTCTAACAATTGGTCTGACGGTACAGAGATAGACTGATAACCAAAAAGCCTCGATTTCGAATCCACCCAGCTCTGAAGACTAACGTTGGGGAAACAAAGGCTGCTAGGCATAGATAGAGCTGACCATACTATCCCTTCATATGCCGAGGTATCTGATACCGATGATATTTACTTCATCTTCCCCATGTGTCTTCGGCACGAACGGGAATAAAATTTTGAAAAATCTTTAACTGATATTACATAGGAAAAAATGGATTTCAACATCTGGCATTTAAAAAAAAAAATTCATGTCAATGTACAAAATAAAAAGCGTATAACATTGTGGCCTTTTATAACAAAATATAATAAATCATAAAATAAATTTATAATTACAGGTATTTAGAGCTTCTCAATAAAATACGACGTTATCAATATGATCTTTATAATAATACATGCTCAAAAACAAATAATGAAATAGAATTAGAAGCAGTGTTGAATGCAAGATAATGCAAGGTAGTGTAAATGTATACCTGTGCATATCTGATGATGATTCCGCTTTGTCGGCAGAATCTTTCAAGCTTAAGAGTTTCGTAACGCTAGCCATGATATTCCTGACGAGAATTCCATCTTCGATAATACTGTCCTGAGTCAAATTTTCTAATTGAGTTATAAAATTGCTTATTTTATGCACTTCGTACGTTTCCAGAAGGCTAATGGTACTCAATAGGAGCGCTGATTCGGCTTGCTTCGACAAAACGACGAGTCCCGAAGAAGTTGCTTCTAGATTGTTTTCTTCTTCATTTCCTTTACAAAAATAATAAATGTAATCATCAAATTGTATTTACCAACAACTTTTCTTCTTCACTCTCTTACAGATTAATAAATGTAATTATCGAATTATATTTATCAACAACTTTTCTTTTTCGTTTCCTTATCAAAATAATAAATTAAATCATCGAATTATATTTTCATCAACAACTTTTGTTTTTCATTTCCTTACAAAAATAATAAATTAAATCATCGAATTATACTGATCAACAAAAAAGAAAATTAAAGTATCGCATATAATTGTATTTATCAACAATAACCACAAACCAAACAAAATTAAATATTTTGCACAATTACTTATTATTTTTGTATTTGAACTTAAATCTATGTAGGCCTACATAGTTTGCTGGTAAAAAATATTTGTTCAGCGTAGTCTTTTTGCAATTTTTTTTTTAATTTTAAGTTTTATTGTTGAATTTGTAATAGTGTAACAATTAGCATTGGCTTAATTCTTATACGGCTTGTATAATGGGTAAGAGTTTAGGTATATTTTTTAAAAATCTTAAGCCGATATAGTCAAAATGCCAAGTAAATATATAAAACATGAATCATGTTTAGGTAAACAGAATGAATTGTTTACATGAAATAAGCATTGTGTAAGTAACACATTAATTATGTTAATACACAATAATAATTCTGCATATATCTCAAGAATTGTGGACTTTAAGCAAAACAAAACACAGTTGTTACGCTTGAGAGGTTTTGAATTTATACTCAAAACTGTGATGGAATAGAGTGGGGGGGGGAGTGGTATCTCAACCAATATAAATGCGTCATAATAAGCCATAAGCTAATAATGTCCCCCTTACTCAAAAGTATTAATTCATGTAAAAATACTAAAAAAAAATTTTTTTAGAGAATTTAAACACCAAAAAAGCGGTTTCTTAATATTCTTAATATCTACAGATTTTTTATTTAATTGGATTTTTAAAATGAGCCGTCGTCTTGCCTGGTTGAGTCCAACATGCACCGGTTGAGGCGATACATTTGTCCTGCGGGTCGACACAATGACATCGCAAGGCGCATTCCATACCATAGAATCCTGGTGGGCACCAAGAGTCTAAAAGAATTGATAAACATGACAGCTGCATTAAGGCGCGTGTAGCCTGTATTAATAATAGTGGTTAGAGGTTGATTTTGCATATTAAAAACAATTACTGTTCCATTTTCGCAAGCATGTTTTAAATTAATAACAAATGTTATTAATAACCACATGCGTTAAAAAGCTACTAATATCTTATTTGTTATTTTATACTCGGCACGGTACTTTGAATAGCAGATTTATAACTCATGTATAGTTTAAGATGTCGAGATACATAATCTAATCCTCAACATTACAAAGCAGGTATAAGAGCTGTTTTATAACGATGCTACTATATTTTAAATTTCGCATGTATGGGGCTTGAGTTTTTTATTCAAAAGGAACTTCAGAAATAGCTTGGTTGGCATAATATGCTCCATTTCTTAAATATTTAGATGGCTGTATAAAGAGTGACCCACAGTAACCTTGATGACCCCTGGTAACCCTTAGAGACGCAAGTAACCCCTAGTAACAACCAGTAGCCTTGCTAACTTACCACCGAAAACTTCTATCTCACAAAGCTCCATCTCGCCTACTTTATCGGCGAACTCGAGCTCGATAGTCCAAGCTGTTATGTTAGTCATGGTGAGGTCTATGTGGTCTAGCGAACTTGATGTGAAAAATATGCTCCCTCCGTTCGTCCCATCCCAAAATCGTAGTTTGTACTCCGTATTCAGGACACGGATTTCTGTTAAAAATATTATAATTTAAGTGTTTTAGTACAACAAAGTAAAATACTTTTAAAAATAATGGCTGTGAAAATAAAATCCATCGTTGGCTGTCATATATACACTAATAGTAAAAGAAAAAAAACACCACCATAGCGAATTGCTAAGCCAAACTCGCATTAAGATCTTATATCTGAGTCTAAGCCTAACCATAATTACAACGTAAATATCGATACATTAGGCATGTTGTTGTCAGGAATATACAATTTATACGATTTTGTTTCGATTCGGCAAAAGCTCATGTAACCGAAGAAGTCACGAGTTCAAACCCCAGCTGATGAGGCTCGATAGCTGGGGACAGCCACTAATTTAGGAGAAAACAAACTCCAAAAACAAACAACTGCTGCATTGTACTTTGTTCTTGGTTGAACAAAGGATGTAGAATCTAATTCAAACCGTAAAGCAGTCTGAAATTGGACTCGATAACGCATAACAAGTTGACACGGTACATGCAATTGTGTTGTAGGGAATCACCTACAACATTACAATGAAGAACGAAGAAGAAGATGCAAACATATGACAAGCTATCGGCAGCAAAATAGTCCATGCAATTCTCTGTCCCTGATCATAGTCACTCGTGGTCAAGAAATATATTTTATTCAATATTTTTCAAAGTTCCCCAATTATTACAACGAGGATGACCAAAATAAATTTAATCAGAAGAATTTTGTTTTCCAGATTAAATCAGCAATGCCGGTATAAATTAAATCTAAAATGTGTTTCCCTCTTCATTCTTTAGGAAAAAAGTTTATAGACAGCTATTTTGTTTTCCCGTCAAAAATAAATATATGTATGCGATTATTTTCCCATCGATCATGACGAGCGATTTCAACAGAGTAACAAAAAGCGTTACTGTAAGAAACAATAAAGCTAAGCTTTTCCATGTGTTTTATAGAATTATACTCACAATGAACAATACACATAAACTAATCTATAATAAAAATAAACCGGGAGTGATCTCCTCTAAAGTTATATTCTAATATAACAATACAAGGAATAGCAAATCGGGATATAGACATAATTTGTAATACATTTTTAATTACTTAATTTTTTTTTTTTAAATGTGAATCTCGTAGAAAAAAATAATTGCGCCCCAAGTGATCGCCAAATAATCTGTGTATAATGGTGCGGAATATTATTAGTACTTTATAAATTCACATGCGTTTTTTTAGAACACAGAAGTAGCGTAAATTACTACTTCCGTTAAACGGAAATTTCTAAATTTTTTAAAGACGGTGGAGCGTTAGATCTCTTATTTACATGTGAAATTTCATTTATCTATGTAAAACGGTACTCAAGTTATAGGTTTTTGAAAAATTAAAAGGAGAATAAGTGTCCACTTTCGGTAACCGGAAATAGCTGAAAAGGTGATACAGAACTACAAATTTGATATAATACTTATGTGTGAAATTTCATCAACATAGCTGTAACTGTACTCAAGTAACCTTGTTCACAGACACACATACACACATACATACATACACACACATACGCATAATTACAATACTTCCTCTATACTTCGTAAACGAGAAAGTAATCGTACATTTTAGAACTTACAACAAGAATCCTATCTTTTGAGCATATACTACTTCGATGTGTTTAAGTTTACTGGATAGAAGGCAAAACATCTGAACAGAAATGCCTGTTAACTAGCATCAAGGACATATTTAAATATACTAGTATTGTGTGTAAAAAATCTGAATTAACAGGCACAAAGTATACAACATTTAACAGCTAGTATAAAGGTTAAAATAATCAAATTTCGATATGTTTTACGATGCAAATTTTTTTTTCATCCAAAATGTAAGAAAAAGTGCATACAAAACCGTATATGAAATTTCAAATATATATTACTGGGTTCATAAATTCTGATTCTGTTGAAATTTGCTCTAGTAGAAAATGGAAGTTGCAATTTCTTGTCAAACTTGTCACAGTGATCATCGATATTTCCATCGAGTGCAAATCCTGTTCCTAGATTTGTCGTATGTTTCAGTCCCAGGTTGCGCCCTATAGAGAGACAGTAAGGTTTGTAGACAGACAGTACGTTTTGTAGACAGGCAGTAAGGTTTGTAGACAGACAGTACGTTTTGTAGACAGGCAGTAAGGTTTGTAGACAGTTATATTTGTAGACAGACAGTACGTTTTGTAGACAGGCAGTAAAGTTTGTAGACAGACAGTACGTTTTGTAGACAGGCAGTAAGGTTTGTAGACAGTTATATTTGTAGACAGACAGTACGTTTTGTAGACAGGCAGTAAGGTTTGTAGACAGTTATATTTGTAGACAGACAGTAAGGTTCGTAGACAGACGGTACGTTTTGTAGACAGGCAGTAAGGTTGTTCGCAGGCGCCCAACAGGGTGCAGTTTGACGCTCCGGGCTATCCCGGTAGCGCTATGGCGCATACGTTCGTTTTAAAGAGTGTGATAGAGTATGGATAAAAAGAAGTTTTATAGTCGTATGATAGTATTATAGTCGTTCACTAATCTGAATCCGGCGCGTCTGACCGCGCCCCTGCAATTCGTCCCGGGCTATCCTGGAACTTTCTTTTAACCCCCCGACTAAGCGCGGGGACGGGCACGCCAGTGCTATATCAATGGGTATCGCTCTGTTTATGATTTTAAAAAAAACATATTCTAAGAGATATACATCTCCATAAAAGCAAGTTCTAATAAACTACTCTCAAGTTTTTTGAGAGTGGTTTTATGCCAAAGCTATAGAATTCTATTGCCCGACTATACTGGAAATAGCATAGTAAAGACGTTGGGTTCACATATGTGCGGTTTGGTGAACAACCGATTCGGGGGAGAAGAGTGTTTAAAACCCAGAGGTCACGAAGGATTAAGTAAGTCAAGCATCGCGAAGCGTATGGTTGTATATGAATATACCCGAAAGTATAACCGTATTATTTTAAAATGCAAATTTAGCATAATATCTACAATTGTTTCAATAGTATTGTCATTGGACGAATGTAAGAGTGTTATTTAACTTAAAGAATCTTTTGTAAAGACATGATTGGAAAGTACAACTCTCTAACGCCATCCGACACGTACTCAATTAAAACATTTTCATTTAATCCTTACCTCCATTTACGTATATTTCACAAACAAAAGACTTTGCTATGAATTCTATTTTAACTCTGTTGACCATATCCTCAAGTTGAAAATATATATCAGTAACTTGCCCCTGTGTGTAGGTTACATGTCTTAGTATGTTACATTCTTTAGATACCTTGAAGAATTTCATCATCGATATTTTAACTGTAACTAGAGGGGAAAATGTGATACTAAATTATATATATATATATATATATATATATATATATATATATATATATATATATATATATATATATATATATAAGCATTTATGAATAAATTATATATATATATATATATATATATATATATATATATATATATATATATATATATATATATATATATATATATATATATATATATATATATATATATATATATATATATATAAGCATTTATGAATAAATTATATATATATATATATATATATATATATATATATATATATATATATATATATATATATATATATATATATATATATATATATATATATATGAAATATTTATGTATTTAGTTATATGTGGTCGAGTGGATGAGTATACAGCAGATAACTTGTAAGTTTACGACCTTGAGACACGTATCATGTCCGTTTAACGTCCGTGAGTCAAGCCAACACTGATGGGTACCTTGGTCACGTTTGGTAGTCGGTGTGGCAGGGCATAGTGTTGGGCTTTGTTTATAACTTTGATCTTTGTTTCTTATTATCGTTAGTGTTTCCTTAAACCACAGTCGGGGAATTATCGTCCTGGGGGTATACCGCCAGTAGATTATCTATTTGATTATATCCCGGGGTTGTGGTACACGAACGATTTATCTTAGCAAACTATCCCTTCTTAACCCGAGGTCATAGATGAAGGTAAACCCCAAATCCCCCATGGGTATTTAAATCAAACTGGAATTCAATTTACTATACATAAATATTGGCATCTATATTAAATAAACCGGGAGTGATCTCCCCTAAACTTTCTCGAATATTCTTATATAAAACAACAGGTGATGGGAACTCGGGATATAGTTATGTTTTTTAATCCATTTTAAATACATAAACTTTTTAAAATAAAATAGAATCTCATAGAAAAAAGTATTTCACACCAAGCGAACGCCGAATAAAGATGTTCATAATGGTGCGAAATATTATTAGTACTTTATAAATTTAGATGCGTTTTTGAGAAATCGGAAATAGCGTAAATTAGTACTTCCCGTCAACGGAAATTACTCAAAGTTTAACAGAAGGTAGAGAATTAGATCTTTTACTTACATGTGAAATTTCATTTATCTATCTGAAATAGTACTCAAGTTATAGGCTTTTGAAAAATTTCAAAGTAGAAAAAGTACCACTTCCGGTTATCGGAAATCGCTCAAAAGTTGATACGGATCTACGATTTTGATGTATGAAACTTCATCAACCTAGCTGTAACGGTACTCAAGTAATCGTGTTTACACACACACACACACAGACACACACACACACACACACACAGACATACGGACAAGATTGCAAAATTATGTTTTTCCGTATCAGTGAGGTGTAAAACGTCGAGATTTGTAAAAATCTCGATTTTTTTTTTTGCACGATTACAATACTTTCTCTATACTACGTATATACGAGAAAGTAAAAAGCAGATTCCGCTTCACACCTAGCAATCCATTGGGCAGACGACTTATCTTCTACTTCTTCTTCGTTCTTATTTTTTTGTGTTGGAAGGGATCCCCCTCCAACACAACTAAGGATACGTGTCAATTGGTTATGCGCCATTGAGGCCATTGACTCCGATTTCTGCTTTCTTTTTGGATTGGCTTCCATAGCCTTTATCCAACCAAAAACAAACTGCAAGGCAGTAGTTGTTTGATTTAGGAGTTGTCTCTCTTAGAAGAGTGGCTGTTCCCAGCTAAAGAGCCTCATCTGCCCGAGGGATCGAACTCGAGACTTTTCGGTTTAGCAACCATGAGCTTTACCGACTCGACCACGACGAGTTAGAGTTTATATTTTTCTTGACTTCGCCATATGAAGGATTAATGTCATCAACACTATGCCCAGCCGACTTTACTTTACATATTTGAATATAAAATTATATGTAATTCAGATCTCGAAATGTTTTAGTAGAAAAGTCAAACCAACATTACTAAAAACGAAGTTAAAGCATACTTTGGTTCATGTATTCTACTTGCTATACGTATTACAAAAGGTGGAGTAGCAAACCTACCACGAGAAATAATTTGAATCCATTCTAATTCAAATGCTTGCTTCCATATTATGCTGAATGCTTCAATATCTGAACACGTATCGTTTTGCGAATCTGTCAATTCTGGAACCGAGGGTGTGACGATCACGCCATCTTCTAGACTCGCAAGGTTCACTGGATTTAAAGCACGTTTGATCAGAACCATTGTTAAAATCTCTAGACATTTGCACTATTACAATGCATCATTTATGTTCCTTATAAGATAAAGTGGTGAGATATTGCGAAAACAAAAATCACTCAGCAATGTCCCGGATGTTTAGTAAAATTTATAAAGTAAGTGGACTCTTCTGACTACTAAACTTTACTTACTATACTTAGAAGTGTAATCATTAACTTTCTCAAACATAAACCTAACAAAAAATAAATAAAAACCAGGCATTTTATAGAGGAAATACGATAGAAAGGAATAGTTTAGTTTTAAATGCAGGCCTATAGTTTATACGGAGAAAAATATCGAATTATTAATGTCGATTGCCTAGAAATCACAAATGGTGAGAACGTTTTCCCGTGTTTATCACGTGAAGAAATACGTGACTATTTAATACACCTTACTACTAAGATGTTTGGTGTTTGAACTCAGTAACGAAGAAGTATATACGTGTTAAAGTGTTTTTTTTTAATAACCATAGCGATTGCATTGGGGATTAAGCTTGGATTTATGGAATTTCTAAAGAATTTCTTCGTTGAAAGAGAGTGTTGCCTAAGTGTCCAAACGTACTTACTGTACTGACACAAAGGACCAAACCAGCCTACGTCACACCGAGAACCGTTCACACATGTGCCCATGTCGTCACATTGGTTGTTGATACAGTGGCACTTGCGCCGGCAAAAAGGTCCAAACCATCCAACGTCACAGCCTGAACATAGTTAATAAATAAATCTAAAAGAAACGAAATACTTATAAAAGTTAAAACAGTCTTATATATATAAATATATATATATATATATGATGTCCGGTCAAACCCCCCTGGACAAAAACCCCCTGGACATAAATCCCCCGACATAAACCCCCTGGACAAAAACCCCCCGCGATATAAACCCCCTGGACAAAAACCCCCCGCGATATAAACCCCCCGGATAATAACCCCCGGAATGAGGTTTATATAAAGAAAAAATAACGATGATGTGAACCAAGAAATTAAAAAAAAAATTACATTAAATTAATTTAATTTTTTTACGACTAAGAAAATAGTTTCTACCTAAAAATATGCTTTTCGAAATCAAGGAGTGACTTTAGTTGTATTTGATCAAAGATCGGGCACCGACAACACCTTAGATATAGGTCATCCACATGTGGGATCCGTGCGGATCAAAGCAACACATTCTTAACAATTCAAAAGATGTGAGGGATTCACATATGTTGCCACCCAAATATTATGAAATTTATTGACTTTATTAAAAAGGAACAATCTCTCTAAGAGGTTTATTGTACACAGATTAATTCAGGTCACTGTTTACCAAAACAGAAAAAAAAATATATTGATAGCAGCTCTCGAATTTTAACTGTTGTTAAAAATTTTAATGAGTCCACCATTATTGAATATTTGCGAAGCATCGCTCACAATCTGTTTTTTTAAAGTTATAATAAAAATAAAAGTTTTTTTTCTATTGTTTGTTTTGTATTTTTATATTAATTTTGTTTCTCATCATCTTTGGTTTTTCCTTATATAAACCTCAATTGGGGGGTTTTTGTCCAGGGGGTTTATATCGCGGGGGTTTTCGTGCAGGGGGTTTATGTCGGGGGGCTTATGTCCAGGGGGCTTATGTCCAGGGGGATTTTGACCGGGAGCCTATATATATATATATATATATATATATATTTATATATATATATATATATATATATATATATATATATATATATATATATATATATACGCTTGCTGAAATATTCAGTGATTTAATAGAAAATACTATTAGGAAAGTCAAACCATTCTCACCAAACATGGGGCCAGCACATAAAGACAGCAATAGCAGAATTCTCCAAGACAAGCTGATATCAAAACCCATCTACGATTTTCTCTCTGTATCAAGAGTTAATCATCTTATAGTCTCAGATTTAATAAGTGTGATTGTATATTTTTCGTAGTTTACATTATAGGCCTATTTTAAATAAATGTTTTAAGGAATTAGATCAGCTTTATGCTTAAAATAATGTGCGTAGTTAATTTTTTTTAAAACTTAAGTAAAAACCTAAACAGCTGTTGGTTTTTTAGCGCAATTTCCATACTGACAATTGCGATTATTAATTCGTTATTTCTGGATGGATGGATGTGTGTCCGCAGATTTAAGTCGTATCTCCTCCTCAACGAAGCAATATCGAGGACTAGTTTCAAAAGCAAAAATGTTAAGCAAGTTCCAAGGATGATTGTGGGCCAAACAATTCCCGGAATTCCTTCCTGGATTTCCCAGAAAAGCCAAAAAACCTCGAAAAAATGCAGTTTTTAGCCCATATCTCGGCAACCAGACAACTTGGTGACTTGAAACATTTACCAATCGATTCCTGCCATAATTTAGAACAATATTGCCGAAGAAAGTTTTCAAAAATATCCTTTCGTTCGGTCACAAAAAATTAATGATTTATCTCGATTTAAAATTGTTATGGATAACATAAGGAAATTGCGCTTAAATTGTCACTAGACTTTTTATTAACTTGTTTTCCTATATTTCCTAGGCTAGGTCTCGATTTAGAACCAGATCTAGAACCAGATCTAGATCTAGATCTAGATCAAATATCTAAATATCAAATAAAACTTGAACCCATATAGATCTAGTTCAATAGAGATAGAATAAATTTTGAGATAAACCTTGCTAAATAATAATATTCAATCATAGTTGGTTTCGTGGCCTTTTTAGGATTAGTTAAAGTCGAAATCGTGTTAAAAAGTTAATACCAAACGTAAACAATAGCTTTATTTGAAGCAGATACCTTCTACGCCCAATGCGAATGCAAATTGGTGCAAACAACTATAGCAAATTACTAAGTGCGCAACGCAATTATACATTTTTACTTTCTCGTATATACGTAGTATAGAGAAAGTATTGTAATCGTGCAAAAAAAAAATCGAGATTTGTACAAATCTCGACATTTTACACCTCACTGATACGGAAAAACATAATTTTGCAATCTTGTCCGTATGTCTGTGTGTGTGTGTGTGTCTGTGTGTCAGTGTGTCTGTGTGTCTGTGTGTCCGTGTGTAAACACGATAACTTGAGTACCGTTACTGCTAGGTTGATGAAATTTCATATATAAGTATTTTATCAAAATCGTAGATCCGTATCAACTTTTGAGCGATTTCCGATAACCGGAAGTGGTACTTTTTCTACTTTGAATTTTTCAAAAGCCTATAACTTGAGTACTATTTCAGATAGATAAATGAAATTACACATGTAAGTAAAAAATCTAATTCTCTACCTTCTGTTAAATTTTGAGTAATTTCCGTTGACCGGAAGTAGTAATTTACGCTACTTCCGTTTTCTCAAAAAACTAATGTAAATTTTAAAAGTACTAATAATATTGCGCACTATTATGCGCTTTTTTATTTCGCGTTCACTTGGTGTGCAATTAATTTGTCTACGAGATTTTATTCTATTTTTAAAACTTTAAGTATTTAAAATGGATTAAAAATCATGTCTATAGCCCGAGTTCCCATCCCCTGTTATTTTATATAAAAATATTCGAGAAAGTTTAGGGGAGATCACTCCCGGTTTATTACTTTCCATGAAAGTGTATTAAGAAAGTATTGTAATTATTAATTTTAATAAATTGCAGATATTTTGACAGTTTTCGCTGTTTGCACCTCACTACTTTATCATAAAAGTAAAGTGATTCTTCCAGACTCCCCCCCCCCCCTCCCGAAGAGATGCCTGGAAGAAACTTTGTATAAGTAACAAAAAGGATGCATTGTAATCGTGCAAGTCTAAATAGAGACTTTGATAAACGTTGACGTTTTGCATTCTTTTGGTACAGAAAAACTTGGTTTTGCAATTGTGTCTGAGTCTGTAAACACGATAACTTGTTTACGTTTCAGTTATATTTACAAAATCTCATATAAAGCATTTTATCAAATGTGAAGCTCTGTTTCAACTTTTGAATACATTTCTGGTAACCGAAAGTTGTACTCACTCTGCTAGGGAGTTTTAAGTTTAGCGACAAAACCAGGCTCACTCTAACTCTTATAATAATACGAGCCGACCCTCTGCGTATCACACGCCGCTTATTCGTTGTTTTATTTTCTACTTATCAGTAATTTATAATTTGTAAATTCGACAGTACCAATGCTGCCACTGAATATATTTGCTTTAAAACACTATCAGTAGGTCGTTAAGGACAATAACCCCCCCACTAACCCTCATTTCCCCCAACCCCTACCCTGCCCCCCCCCCCCCCTTGAAAGCAGCCTCCTCTTAGTTACCTCCCCTAAGTTTAAAATCGTTTATAACTAACATATCTGCCCCTAATAGCCGACAGTAAACCTGGCTCTACGATTGTAAACATTTAGCATGAACCACAGCTCACCAGACCATGTGGGGGTGGGGGTGGGGGTGGTAGGGATAAGCTTAAAAAGGAAGAGAGTGGGCTGCTAGGAGCGCTTACAGCCTGTTTTTTCAAGGGTATCCAAGAAGAAAATTATATATATATAGATATGTATATAATACATGAGTTAAAAAATTGTGTTATTTTGTGGCATTGTAGTTTAATTTAGTTTATGGTGGAGGATTTAAATAACAATTTCTTGGATGAAATGGACTGTGGTCTCCAGATCTGCAGATGCCCCATATAGTTTATACTTGAGTGGGGTGTATAGGGGCCAGTGTTTGGATCGTACCTGGCTATATAAGGAACATTCCTAAAGGACGTGTTCTGTATTCTCCGGAACCATGCTTTAAGTTTTGCCATCTCCAATTTCTTGTGTTTTATACATGTGCTGTTTTAGTCTGTTGTGGCCTGTTCCGAGTCTGAAGATTATGTGTTGTCGTTTGCGTGTCTGGTTGAAATGGTTGAGGTAGATTTTGTCTGAAAGAGAAAGGGGTACTTAATATGAGGCAGTGATTGTAGAATTAAATGACGGTAAAACGTGAAGACAGCGTGTCCTTTCAGTGTGTTACTCGATACTTTTACAATCACTAAGTTTTTCTTTTAATTTTTTTTTTATTTAGAGTTTTTCTTTTTAAATATTGTTATTTATCTTTTTATTTACCTATTTTTTAAACCAAATCAATAAAAATAGACAAAGGCGCTTACACAAATCATAAAGTGTAAATAATTTAATTAAAGCTCTTTTTCATTAGATATTATCTAGTACATTCGATAATGTATCACGTAGATAGGGGAGGGAAATAATTCTTTTAGAGTTACGCAGTATTTCCGCGGTTGTTTCCCTTTGACTTTATGTCTGAAATTTGTAAATTTCTTTCTTGAGGAAACAAAAATGTTCTTAAGAATAGTTCATTATTATTGGCCTATATTTAAAGTCGATCACTTATTTTATCATTTTTCATGCATTTTTCACAAGTTACTACTGTAACTGTGATAGTAATAGTATTGGTAGTTATAGTGTATAGTAGTAGTCGCGGTATAGCAGATGCAATAATTGTAGAAGTCGCAGCTAGTACATTATCTATATATATAATTCTCCTCTTCGAGCCGTTAGAAAACAAGCTGCAAACGCTCTCCCTACCTCCCCACCCCTACATGGTTTTAGTGAGCTGTGTTCACTCTAAATGTTTACAAGCAGAGCCAACGATTTTAAACGTAGGGTGGGGGGAGGGGGGGGGGAAGGAAGGGGGGGGGGGGGGGTTATGGTCCTTAACGAGCTACTTATAGTGTTTTAAAGAAATATTTTCAGTGTCAGCGTTGGTACTGTCGAATTCACGAATTATGAATTATTGAAAATTAGAAACAACTAAATAGCGGCGTATGTTATGCCGCGGGCCGGCTCGTAAGTTATAATAAGGAAAATCAGTTATTTTATTCATTCTCATAACATTTGTTTAATCATTGGCGGAGGTGGGGGGAGGGACTGTCAAAGCTGGATCCTAGAGCGAGCTACAAAGCAGGAAAAAAAGTTTAAAACAAATATAGATTCAATAGGACACTCCTTAAAAATATCAACTACTAGGTATGAAGTCAGTGAAAATAATTTGAAATCAGATGAACGGCTTAAAAATATCAACTACTAGGTATGAACCCAGTGAAAATAATTTGAAATCAGATGAATGGCTTAAAATTTTATCAAATACTTGGTATGAAGCCATTGAAAATAATTTGAAATCAGATGAAATTGAGACAAGGGATAGGTCAAAAGACAGCGGTTAATATAAATGCCTCTAAGCTTCACAATTAAGGATATAGGGAAAAGAAGTAAATAGACTTCAAAGCAAGAATTCACATTTAAAAACGGTGAATTATAATTTCTACTTTTGTATACTGACTGATCAATTCAGTATATGCTTCTTATTCGTCTGGTTTAAATTTAACGAAATTTAAACATACTATTTTTGACCACCATTTCATCTAACCTTCACAAATAATGATTGAACCTAATGTCGCACCTACCGGTGGCAATAGTTCATTGTTGCTTAACCGAAAAGTCCCAAGTTCGAATCCCCAGGCAGATGAGTACTAAATACCTAAGGACAACAACTCATCTAGGAGAGAAAACTCCAAAGTCAAACAAAAGATGCTAACACTGCATCACTGGGCGTATGACCTTCCAGCAAAGGTCACAGGCCAGGGTGTAAGAGTTCCTCGATGAACTTCAAAGGTCACGTATTCGTGACCAAGACGAGCCTACTAGATGAAGGCATCCGGCTGTGGCCAGGCATGGAGATGGGCGTGGTCATTCGACACATTAACCCTAGACACACCACTCTATGGTACCCATTCAAGTGTCAAAGGGGGATAGAGATTTAGATTTTAAAGCCACACATATAATCCCTGAACATAAGGCTGTTCACATATTTCTATTCAATTTTGTTTGAAGTGAACCTGAAAATTATAACACGAAAATCCAAATAACAATGTTTAAAATGTTAATCAGTAATTAAAATCACGTTACTTTGTAAATAAAATAACTAAAACAAAGATTATTGTGTATCGCTCAAACGGAGACGACTCGTACAATACAATACTTAGACAATTATTGAGTTGTCTGCCCTGAAATAAGACTAGACAACACAGAGATAGACAGACGAATAGAAATAAAACGGGAATGATCAACCCTAGGCTTTCTCGAATATACTTATATAACACTAGGAGGGATGGGGGACGGCAACTTGGGATATAGACATCCTTTTTAATCAATGTTTACATACTACAAACGTTTCAATATAGAAGAGAAGCTCGTAGAAAAAAGAATTGTGCACCAACGGAACTGCAAACAATGCGTCTATAAAAATACAGAACATCAGTACTTTATAGGGTTAGGGTTAGGGTTAGGGTTAGGGATAGGATTAGGGCTAGGGTTAGGGATAGGATAAGGGTTAGGGTTAGGGATATGGTTAGGGATAGGATTAGGGTTGGTGTTAGGGTTGTGAGGTTGTAAACACACGCATGCGCAGTACCATCGAAAACATCGCCGCGATGGCAAGTTGTAGTTTCTCTCCATTGCGCATTCGTATCTTATTCCGGCTAGCATCGGCCTTAATAAAAATCAAGAGCTAGCATAAGTATGAACTGTATGGGCACGTGCTTAATGTATATTAAAAACAGGCCACAAAGACCCAATCAGCATGCTCGTGAACTCAATACAATAAACATTTGTTAATTTTAATAGGAGCTACTTGTTGTTTCCTAGAGGTCTTACATAAGCAGGCTGTTAAGGATAGAGAGTGAGGAGATTGTGTAGGAGGTAGGTAGGAATCCCGAGTTAGTAGCTTGTCTGGTGGGAATTAGGGGTAGCACATTAGCTGCTTGTCAATGAGGGGGGGGGGGGTGTGAGGGGGGATCTCGCGTTAGGGGTTGTTCTAGGGGGGACGGTCCAACGTTAGCAGCCTGTCTAGTTGGGGAGGGTCCCACGTTAGCAGCCTGTCTAGTTGGGGAGGGTCCCACGTTAGCAGCCTGTCTAGTTGGGGAGGGTCCCACGTTAGCAGCCTGTCTAGTTGGGGAGGGTCCCACGTTAGCAGCCTGTCTAGTTGGGGAGGGTCCCACGTTAGCAGCCTGTCTAGTTGTGGAGGGTCCCACGTTAGCAGCCTGTTTGTGGGCCCCACAGTAGGAAAACCAATCGATGTTGTTAATGCTTTATAGCGAGTGAGTGGTGTGTAACGTAGCTCTGTATATCACGTGACATGTGGACACCACGCAAACCCGACATCAGATGCTCACTAGCCAACCAGAGAGAGTGGCGTAGAGAAATAGGAGAGGGGGAGGAGAAAAGTGGGAGAGAGTGAAAGTCCAGAGGCGTAGCTATGGGGGGGCAGGGGGGGTACATAAGTCCCCGGGCGCCGACCTTAGGGGGCGCCAAAGTGGATTGTAAAAACAAATTAAAATGTCATTTTAGCTACAATTTTGCATTATAATTAGTTTGATGGCGGTGCAAATCGAAAGTTTGAGGGGGGGGGGGGGGTGCAAATCGAAAGTTTGAGGGGGGGGTGCAAATCGAAAGTTTGAAGGGGGCGCCAATTGAAAATTTGCTACCGAGAGGGGCGCCAAATTGATAGTGTTTCCCTGGGCGCCGGAAAGGGTCGCTACGCCTCTGTGGAAGTCAGATCAATATGAAAGTAAAAAACCCTCTTTCATTGTAAGAAGCGGCTCCGTGATTGAAGCGAGAGTGACGATTATAAAACGCAGAGAACCGGGGTTGCCCACTAGGCAATCAGAGAGTAGCCTAGAGAGAGAAAGTAGACATGGAGGAGATATGTGGGCAGAATGAAAGGTAAAACCACTGTTTGATCGTAACATGCAGAGGCGTAGCGGGGGGGGGGATGCGGACCACACCGGGTGACACCATTTAGGGGGGGGGGGGTGACACCAAGGCAAAAAAATAGCAAAATATATAGAGAAAAATCATAATTCCACTTAAATAAGTGATTAATTCGAGTGTTAAAGAGGTGCAAATCGAAAGTTTGAGGGGGATGTAAATCGAAAGTTTGGTTTGAGGGAGGGGTGCAAATCGAAAATTGGAAGTATGTCCCCGGGAAGGGTCGCTACGCCTCTGGGGGGTGATACCATTAAGTGCCGCACTGGGTGACACCCGACCTCGCTACGCCACTGGTAACATTAACATGCGGCCCCGTGATTGAAGTGAGAGGGACAATCATAATACGTAGAGAATCGGTGCTGTTTTTGTCATGATTTGGCGTTGTTGTTTTTTTGTAAAGATGGATTTTATCAACAAAGGAAAGATTTTATTTTGTGAGCGTCGAGTGGAAGGATTTTATTGTAAGGGCAGTAATTTTAAAGTACCATAGGTCAGGCATAGGTGGTTGGTTAAATATAAGTTTAGTGGGGAAGGAGGCGGTGATGTTTGTCTAAGGTTTGTTATTTGTTTATAGGGGTTTGAGTAGAGCAGATTAGAGATGTTAATGTGAGAGGCATTTATTTTAGTAATTTAGTATGGCGTTTTATCATGAGTATCTTAGTGTTTTTTTAATGCGGGTAATGTTTGTGTAGAACATCAAAAGAAATATAAGGGGTCATCCATAAATGACGTCACTCTTTTTAAACGATTTTTACCTCCTCCCTTCCCTCCGACACATGTCGTCACAAAAAGCCAGACCCCCCCTAAAATGGCGTCATACCTCAGCCTAAAACCCCTCTCAAAATTGTTGTTGAATTTTTCTTAATTAAAACATCGATATTTTTCCAAAATCTTGTCAGAACTTCGTCAACATAGAGCATTTTGATCAATTCCTATTACATTTTATTAAAACTGTTTTCTAGAACGCGAAATAACGGCTAAAACTCGTTTTCTAACATTGCTTATTTATAATGCAAAAAAGTGACGTCACACCATCTGAACCCCCCCCCCCTTCCCCCTCATCACACACCGTCACAAAATTACGTACCCCCCTCCCCGCTACGAGTGTGACATCATTTATGGACGACCCCTGAGCATATAATCAGCTTCCGCTGATTTTGATGATTAATATAAATATGTGAGCGATGTCTAGTAAATGCTCTCTAATGGTGGGCTCATTATAATTTTGTAACAATAGTTAAAATTCGAGCTCTACTGACTTTTCCGGAAAAATAGTTGGTAAAAAATATTTTAAAATTAAGAGGCAGGGTAGACAGCGTCTATGCGCGATCACTTTTTTAATAAAGAAAATCTTTAGATAGTATTTGCACGTTCACACGGTTAGTTTAAACGCCGTCGACTTACGGACATTTTGGATTAATAGATGTTACCGTAAATATCTAATCCCTAAATTACATTATCAGTTAATGTATACATTGCTTGTAAATGAATTAGTAATTTTGCAGTATGTTTTGAGAGGTCTACTAAACTTTCAAGGACGTCCATAATGGGAGGGGGTGGGAGGGGAGGGGGTTCGTCGGAAGTGGACGCGTGTGGAAGGAGGGGAGGGAGGGAATGGAAATCCCTTATACTGATGACTGACGGAGGGACTGACATATTACTTGGCAACTTATATTATAGATTATTAATTTTGATATGACAGCAATGAAGACTATTCATTTGAAAATGAATAGACAATAAGCTTCAAAGAATGTTTTTCTTTTTTTCTGTATTCTTTTCTTTTTCTTTTCTTTTCTTTCTTTCTTTTTTGTTTTCTTTCTTTATTTCCATTTCCATTTTTATTTTTATCAATCTTTATTTCTATCCAGCTTTCTTTAAATTATTTTCTCTCTCTCTCTCTCTTTCTCTCTCTCTCTCGCTCTCTCTCTCTCTCTCTCTCTCTCTCTCTGTCGGTCCGTTCAACCAACTGTCTGTCTGTCTGTTTCTCTGTCTGTCTGTCTGTCCGTCTGTCTGTCCGTCTGTCCTTCAGTATGTCCGTCTGTCCAGTTGCCCGACCCAATTTGCGTGTTTTATTGATCTTGTACATTATCCGCAGCGGTTAATCATCACCACTCGTTTTCCTTAATGTCAGTGACTCCTTTACCCATCCACAATTTACTACCCCTCCCTTTCCAACCTCACAAAGACCATTTTAGCTGATTGTTTAATCGTTTACGGATTATGGGTTGTGGGGTGTGTTATCGGTTGAGTGTTATAGGGTTTTTGTTGTAGTTTATTTATTATGGGTTGTTGTTTTGGTTTTTTTTTTTTGGGGGGGGGGGGGGGGGGCGTAAAAGAATAATTGTTAAAGGTAATTGGTTATGGGTTATGGGTTACGGGTAATGGGTCCAGTGAAAATGACGACAGCGGTTTACGGGTTATGGATTATTGCAATATGTACTTTTTAAAGGGTTATATGTTAAAAGGTAGGGTTTATCGGGTTATGAGTTATGTGTTATGAGTTTTTAGTCTATGGACCATGAGTTATTTGTTTTGCATAGCAACTATCGGGCTAAGGCTTATTTTTATTGAGTTACGCATCATAAGTTATAGATAAAGGAAAATCGGTTTTGAGCAATGAGCAAAGGGCTAGTGAATTAGGGGAAAACTTAAATGAGTTATGGGTAATAGGTAAAGTTTAATGGATATTGGTGTATGGGATATGTGGTATGGGGTGTGGAGAATAGGTATGTAACATCGGTCATTAAAGATTATCGGTTACGGGTTACGGGTTATTGGTTATGGTTCATAGGCAAGGTCAGTGTGATGGTGATGGTGATGGTGATGGTGATGGTGATGGTGATGGTGATGGGCATGGTCATGGTCATTGTCATGGTCATATATATAGTAAAGCTTGACCTACGCGTAAGTTAGTGTAATAAACCATCTGGCGTAGCTAGAAATAGAAGTAAGAATAATGTCGAACTGTGCTTCCTTAAATTCAACGGGTTAGAGTTAGGGTTAAATTAAACGTGTGTAGCTTAAACAAACTTTGGTACAGATGCCACATGTAGCAGCTTGACCCAGCAGTTAGTACACATGTCATTTGGTGCAGTTCGACCCAGAGTTGTCATTGACTGTCATTTGGTGCAGTTCGACCTAGAATTATAAATAAATGTCATTTGTTGTTTCTCGACTAACCACGTGAAATGATACCTGATGCATAATTCAGGCACATTCAATCGTGTACAGATATATCACTGTCAAGCAATGATGTGCAAACTATAAATTTTTACTTAGGTTGGTATCAGATTTTGTTATCATCCATTTAGTAAAGTTCAATTGTCGACATTATGTCAAAGCATCTGTAATGTAGCGTTTCGTTTTCACTACCAACTCCCATTTTCTATATGTCAAATTGTCTCAATTAGAACTTAATGGAACATTTCACAATCATTTTTTATTACTACTTCACAGAGCATTGCGGACTGTATAAATGCGGCAACTGTTTCTCCCGATTTCTGTACTTTGTTGATTCCACAAACTACTAAAACAACTTGTAGTTCAACAGTTCTAGGAGTTTTCTTACGTTTTCTACATCGCTGATTGCAGTTTGTGTTAACACTTTCAAAACGTTCTCTTGCGTTTTCTACATCGCTGATAGCACCATTTACTGAAGCATTTCTTTGTCGATACGTTCCAAACGGTTTCCAAGACGTCTTTCTAAATCTTTGATTGCACGAAGGACTGAGGCAAGTTTTGTCAAAACCTTTACAAAGTTATCTTGCGTTTTCTATATCACTGCTTGCACAACTGACTGAAGCAATCCATCGTCAACGGGTTCAAAGGTTGTCCTGTTTTCGAACGCACTGAAGCAATTTAAATTTGACTGCACGTCTTCCTGAAGAAAGTTTTGTCGAAACGTTAAAAACGCTCTCTAGCGTTTTCTAAATCGTTGATTGCACGACTTACTGAAGAAATTTTTAGTCAACACCTAAAAAACGTCCTACGTTTTCTATATCACTGCTTGCACAACTGACTGAAGCAACCCATCGTAAACACGTTCAAAAAAAATTATGATTCGAACGTACTGAAGCAATTTAAATTTCATTGCAGATCTTACTGAAGCAAGTTTTGTTGATAAGTTCAAAACCTTTTCCAAAACTTCTGTCTACATCGTTGATTGCACGCTTTACTGAAGCACATTTTAGTCAACACCTTCAAAACGTCCTGCGTTTTCTATATCACTGATTGCACGACTGACTGAAGAAATTCAACCTCAACACGTTCAAAAGTTGTCCTGATCCCGAACGAACTGAAGCAATTTGAATTCTGCGTTATTTCACATATTTAACGAAAGAAAGCGGGTAAGTTGTAAAGATAAAAACATCACTTTTGATTACTATTCAAATTCATTTAATTACTAAAGAATATGTGTGTTTAAAAAAGTGATTTTAAAAATAACAGTATACGTGTCTGACTGCAATTTTAATTACACATGATATATTCTCAATACTAAACAGTTGCTGTGTGTTAAAATATAAATATTTTCTAGTTAGAATTGCTGTTTGAATTTCGTGAAAAAAATGTCTCAAATATCATATGCATATATAGGCTACATTTGATGACATCGTTTCATATCGTTTTGGTAGTTTATATGTTGATTGTTAAAAGTAATATACGAAATTGAATTTTTAACGTCTTTTTATTAATACGATGCTTTACGTTTTTAGGTTCATTTCGAACATCAACTAAAATGGACCTGAACTATAGTGACAACTACATGCAAAAATACACGAGGTGAGTAAATATGTTGCATTGCCTTTGTTGTCCGCATTGTTGTTGAAATTGTCATTTTTTTTAATTGAACGTTCTAAATGTTTGTGCGTAATCTCTATGACATTGCTGGTCTTTGTGTGCCCAACATGATTATATCTATGGATATGTCTATGTCTAACTCTATATGCCTACTTAATGGAAAAATATATCGTCGATAACGCCCAATGGAATGAGATATAATAACGGCATGTTTTTTTTTTTATAAAATCTTATCCAACTTTATCTCTATAGAAGCATGACATTTTTTTAAATAAAATAAAGTAAAACAAACAATGTTTCTCATCGAATAGAACATGGTGGACCATGTGATTGAAATTTAAAAGTAAACGTTTCTTAAAATTTTTTACTGAGCTCAAAACTCAAATGTCCAACATACTATGGAAACAGCAGCTATCTTCAATGTCTACAGAAGTTAAATGTATGCCTACTACAATACTTCTTGCAAATTTTCAGAAAATAGCTTCATTATAACATTACAGCTCCCGAGACAAACCTCGTGTCACTACTTTTTACCATGCACTTGATGCATTTCATTGTATAATGAAATATAGCGGGTAAAAATTATAAATATCACAAATTTATTGTAACAGACATAAACCGCGTTTATTCATGTGATATTACAGTAGTAGATGTGTTGGTTTCTTTTTCATGAATACTTTTTTACAAGCTTTTATTTAACTCACTTCCTCTGTCTATCTAGATCGAAACGCTGGAGTGAAAATTCGGACAGTTCTACTTGACCGATACGATTCACATTTGACACGTTGGTAAAGACATGAAGACAATGCAATCTGAAATTAAATTTGACTTAATTGGATGCCTAATTAATTTTTTTATAAATTAATTAAAATTTGGACCGAATTAGTAGGCATGTCTATCCAACCACACCATACGCGTCATCACGTTCAATAGCTGCGCCATCACGTTCAGTAGGCGCGCAATGGTTTTTAGTCATGTAACTCTATTGTCAATAAAACATGTAAAGTACTGAAAAAAAAATTCATAAAAAAACGTTTTAATAACAAGCTTTTATGTAATAATGCACTAAAAAGTAGAAAATGAATTATAGACTACTATTTAAATAACTATAAAGAAAAGCGTGGGTGTCTTCCTTAACGTTAGTAAAGGTATCCAATAGATACTAAAGTGATCCACGCTTTTCTTTATAGTTATTTAAATAGTAGTCTATAATTTATTTTCTAATTTTAGTGCATTATTACATAAAAGCTTGTTATTAGAACGTATTTTTATGATTTTTTTTTTTAGTTTTTGTTTTATTTTGCTGTTGAAAATATTGATGCAATGCGAACTTTCTACTGTCTGAAGTTTATACCATACGCGTATGTGTGTGTGTGTTTCTTTTTGTAATATGTTTGTTTTCGGCCAAAGGCCAAACCTAGCTCAGGCAAAGGGTAATTTATTTCTTTAAATTAGAATACACCTTCTCCTGATAAATACTTTAAAGTCTGAATGCATCTATGCTGTAAAAAAATTAATTGACTTATACACACGTATTCTTTAATTTTCTTTCAGAATTGACAGTCAAGACAACTTTCTGGTGATCGGATCTTTAACATTGTTTTTGCTGGGAGTACCGGCGAACATCATTGCTTTTGTTACATTGTGGCCTGAAAGATCCAAAACGCCTGGCACGCTATTTGTTTTGGCTCTCTTGTTCGCAGATGGGATGGCGTTGATATTTATTTTATTGCAAGAAATATTTAATTTTTATGAAATATATTTTACAGTTCTGAATCTTTTTATCAATACATGCCAACTACTTTTTCAAACAATGTCCATCTGGATAATTATTCTCATTTCGATTGACCGATTTCTCGCTGTTTATTTTTCGTTAAAAAAATCTTTAATTTTCTCAAATAAACGTTGTAAAAGAATTATCTATATACTTTTTAGCTTAATATGTGTATATTCATTTGCCCTTAAAATTACTTTATTTTTTCGTGAAAGCTCTTCATGTATTATTTTCCATATATATATTTCTTTCACTTCTTTTATTCCATTTATTTTGTTTGTTCTTTTTGCTGTTTCGATTATTGTTAAGATGTATTTGCAAAAGAGAAGAAACAAATGTCTATTCAGTCATGTAGTATGTAAAAAAAAAGAAAACTGCCGAAAAAGTGTTTACCATTTTAATTTTATATATTCTAGTTGTACATTTATCGTTATACTTTCCTTATACATTCTATCTTTTACATAATGCATTTTATATCATTGGACACATCGATGAGGATTTATACTTTAAAATAACACTTACTTGCTTTTATGCGAGGCATATTGTGAACTTTGTTAATTACTTTTTAATAATTAAACAAAATAGGGATCTGCTTTTAAACAAAATGCTATGTAAACATAATAATAGCCTACATAGAAACACGTTAATGCTTGTGTAAGCTGTGCACTTGTGCTTCTGCCAGGGATTTGAAAATAATAATAATAGTTTACTAAGCTTGTGCAACTGTAAATAATGGGAACCAGGTTATATACAACTTACAAATATGTGTAAATGCCTTTTTGAATAATAAATCTTAAAATCGATGAACGTAAAAACAATTGGTAACTGGACATATGCAACTATCAAATTTGGTTAACGAGACATAATCTTTTTTAATTATTGACTAACAAGACAAATATCCATATTTTTAAAATTACTTTTACCTAAAGATAGCAATACGTTTCTAGGGTTGCCATTTGTTTTCATGCATATTTGTAGCTGCAAATGTTTTCGATCTGTTATTTATGTATCAAGTTATTTATTCAATATTTCATTTGGTTTTCTATCTTTTTGACAGATGAATATTTGAAAACCACATGAACTATCCATAATGTAACATTAATGGTAGTAATAGATAAATATATAATTTTTTGTTGTTTTTAAATTTTATATATATATATATATATATATATATATATATATATATATATATATATATATATATATATATATATATATACGTATATATATATATATATATATATATATATATATATATATATATATATATCTATATATATATATATATATATATATATATATAAATATATATATTTATTTATATATATATATATATATCTATATATATATATATATATATATATATATATATATATATATATATACTATCTTCATTCAAATTTTGACAGTAAGTAGAATCAATTGATTTTTAATTTATTCTTTCCTTTTAAATCTAAGTTCTAAACTTTCTTAAAAAATGTGAAATTTTTTTTTTTTTAAAATTTAAAAATATTAATCAGGAGATACAAAACTAATTTTTACAAAAAAAGTGTAGGCCTACACTCTGAAAAAAAAAGTCTGTCATTTTTCAAAGATTAAACAACGCAAATATTCGGTAAACTGACTAGCTGGAAATTAGATAAGAAATTTTAGTTTCTCTATACAAAAAAAAACAACAAAAAAAAAATCATGTCACTTAGTCAATAGGGGAAATGACAATAAAAATCAAGGTAAACCTTTAAAATAAAAACTCCACAGCAAAATTAATTAGTCTGCGACTTCATGTATCTGGATTTTAAAGTTGTCTAACTAAAACAATTGAATTTCTACAATATCAAATCTACACTAAATAAAAACGATATATATTCTGGAACCACATTACTTTCTTTGAATTTGATTTATGTATTTTATGTTTATATTAACTAAATGTATAAGATTATACTTAGTGTTCTTTAGTAACTCGCTAAATTTTTAATAACTAATGTCATTTTGTATTTTCCATTACAATGGCAATATCCATAACGTTTTAGATGACTTTTTAATGAAATGGAAATGTGTTGTCAAATAACTGTTTCTATTTTATAAATTATGATATAAAGCAATGCAAAAAAAAAAAAATAAAGCTTATTCGTTGAATAATTGCCTTTCATTTTTAAATTAACATTTATTTTACATACACAACTATACAACATTAATGTATACAACACTTCGCTTAACTGAAATACACGTTCTTCCTTTAAAATTCTTCAAACATATCTGTTGGGATTTTATAATCAAGAAATAGACTGACCCCTATTTTTCTGATATATGTATACACACACACACACACACACACACACACACACACACACATATATATATATATATATATATATATATATATATATATATATATATATATATATATATATATATATATATATATATATATATATATATATTGTTTTTAAATGTTTTTTCTTGTTGAATATGAGAAGGTTTGTGCTTAAAAGAGGGATATTTTGTTAAGAATGGTGCTAGTATCTGTAAGCGAAGATATCTGAATTCTAGAGAAATGCTCGTTATCGTCGGGCTTTCGGAGCCGCGGTGTGTGTGAAATCTTTTTAAACCTCTTTTATTGCAACTTTTTTAGATTAGTTTTGTTCGCATATAAGACTAGCGTTATGTAGAGGGGTAGATCACAGAACTACAAGCAATAGCGTCAGAAACTGCGCTTCCGCGCTTAGCTCGGTAGAAAAATAAGAGGCTAATCGTGGTGCAAATCTTACATAAAAATACGCCACCCCTCAGGACCACTGATGCTGTACAGTGACGGAGCTAGAAAAAAAAGCGCTTTGCTGCTGCGACTATATAAAAAAAAAGTATTCTTGTCATGATAATATTCATTTACATTGTCTTATTTTTATTGAAATTTGTTTTCATTTTAATATGGAAAACATTTAAATTGTCGTTTTAATTTTTTTATACGAGTGCTTGGAATACATGTTTTTTTAGTTGTTTTTCTATGAGCTGGCCACATAAAGTTATCCAGCTAAGAAGCAAAGATTCTCAAAATCTAGTCATATACACCAATATCACGCAGTTTCTTGTGATGTTTTCTTAAGAAAGTTACCAATGATATTTTTAGACGTGTGAAATGGTTTTCCAGAACAGAGTTAATTAAATGAAAACAATTTCAGCACTTTATTTCTTAGTTGTTGGGGCGCTAGTTTGTCCACACTAACACCGAGACGTCCCAGTCTACGCAGATTACGCTCCGCAATTGTAAAGGAGAAGATAGTTCGTCAATGGCCAATATGTCATGGACGTCACGAGGCTCTTGGGAGTATCGAGTTACATTACCTCATGGATGACAGGTACAACCATTGGTTATATCTTGTCATCGAATGTAATAGTTCGGTGTATCCCAAGTGTATGGTGCTTTTAAAAATAACTAGCTACCCATAATCCCTTGGATAACTCTGTGTTTCGGTGGTCATCCATAAAAAACATCACGTCTGTCACTAATCGACACAAAAAACCAGACCCCACATTAAAAAAGACGTCACACCTCAGACGTTTTTGTCTTATAAAAACACCGATTTCGGCTAAGCATGGGTCTGACCAGACTATCCCTTCATATGCTGACTTCACAAAAACAGGTCAACTCTACTTCAATTGAAAAAAAAGTTAACTTTGTCTTGATGTGTCTTGAACCCGTACCACCCACAAGGTAGCCATTACACTATCATCTTAGCTATTTGGACACTGACTAACTAACATAGAATTAGTACTAGAATGTACTGCAAAGTAAGAAACCATGTTAACGCGAATATTTTAAATTATATCCCAAATTAGCCAATTCCATAGCTAAACAAACAAAGATTTATATTTAAAAAGTTAAGGTCTGAAATAGTTTATAAAGAAACTCATTATTATCTATATTTAGATAGATTTGTCTAGATTCTACGACTGGTTTGGTTAAGTCTAGTTTTTGCCATAAATCTAACTCTAGATCTAGATAGAATCTATATCTAGATATATAAATCCCATGTATTCTCGAATTAGATGATCATTGAAGCTAAAAAGTAAAGATTTATATCAAATATTTAAGGACTAACATAGTTTTAGATAGAAACTCCAATAATTTATTGTGGTTTTATAATGGTTTTTATTTTTAACTAATTAATTTTGGTTTGATTCTATATTTAGATCTAGATCTAGGAAGATTGACTTTCCATTCCTCCGACAACTGATCTGTAGATCTAGAGACATTTTTTGTATATTAAAATTAGAACTGTTGAAAATTGTAAATAGTGCTGTAAACTAATAAAAATAGCAAACGGCCGTATATCGTTAAAGCTATAACCAACAGAAAATTACCTTTATAACGCGTTAAACTTTTGAATGGGCTGCCAAAATCTTCGATGTAAGCCGCCATTATTGTTATAAAAAGTAAATTAATCATGTGACGTCACTATAAGTAAAGTCATCGTACTGAAATTTTATAATTAATGTTGTTAATCTACCAATGAATAGGGCCTATATCAATACATTAATTAACGTCTTTAAATTAATTTGTGATTAACAGATTTAAAAAAAAGGAAAATTGTTCTCTACCTAAATACTATTTTACAGCTCTACACATAGTGCAGATTCTCTCCTGTAACCAAACGGACAAACAAAAAAAACAACAAACAAACAAATAAATAAATATTCAGACATGTAAACAAACTTGAGTTTTAGTGGTATATAGATGTAGGGACCACAGTGCTCATATTGGAGCTTGGGTTGCTCCAGATGACACGGCCGCCGGTGGATGCCCTTACTGAAGCTTGACTGATGATTCAAGCAGAACAACTATCCCCCTGTGCAGTACATCCAATGAGTGGACTGCATGTGCTAAGACTGTCAATGGGGATCTGGGGGGAGCTCAACCAAACATTATTGTTCGGTGCCGCCACTCTAATTAAAAAATTTTTTTTTGACATTTGATAGATACTATTGCTGGAGTGTAATCAAAATCTTCCCAAAATTTTCATGTCAATCTCATGAATGGTGTAGTAATGCATAAAATACAGACACATTGTTTACATACACAAACTGTATGTGGCCATCTCAATCGGAAGGAAAACCTTCTGATTTTCGGGACAACAATAAAATAAGTCCAGGTCATTACGACACACAAAACACAGGCGCTCACATCCAAATTATTTAATTAAGAATATGAATGGGGTATAAATATTATTTAATTTAATCATTATTAATAACAGTCTTACCTTCCGTTTTATTAATTAGATTCATCAAATATATCTTATTTCATTACTATGCAAATTAAATAATATATGCTGACTAATGTCTGATAAAATGTGCAGGAGTGGTGAATGTACACTTAGGTAGTTCGTAAATGGTTTATTTCTCGATTTGCTAAATGTGAGACTAAATAGGGAGGGGGTAGAAAGAAACTTGAAATGGACAACAAAATGTAATGTAAGTCAACATCAACAGTAACAAATTTTCAATGGCCGTAACTACTTTTTCTTAAAGCCTATTATAAAATCTGTTCAATTGTGATAATTCAAATTACACAGGTTTAATATCACATATTTTGTAAAAGCAAAAAGAAGTAAAGGTTTATAAAACTGAAATTATTGCCAAATATTCTTCTTAATTATTTGCAAGCCTCAAGATAATACTGAGGATTACTTTTACCAATATAACCAACTTAAATTTAACATTAAAAATGTTAAAATAGAATGGATTGAGGACCCATAACCAGCACTGTAAAAAAGCATCAAAAGTTGTCTACATATTTAATGGCCTAACGCGCAATGGATTTAATGACTTTTTTTCACAGAAATTTTCGGCGATAGCGTTTGTTTGATTGTAGGAGAAAGAAAACTAGACCTCTACAATAATTTTTAAGAAAGTTCTTCTTACGTGTTTGCAAGGACTCTATAGTGTTCCAATAACAATCAACAGTAAACTTCTTGGCAACGTTTCAATTATTAACCTAAATGTTGTTGTATAATTTTAAAACCACAAATAGAAGAGTATATGCAAATAAAGTAAACAACGTAGACAGGCGATTGTTTTGTTTATCTATAAACAAGATGGCTGTCTAGCACACGTGGTTAGTTGCAACCTATCGTGAATTATTTTGATTTACTGTACTATAATATGATTGGTCAAGCGTATCAATGAATCTCTTCCCATTCATAATTTTTACGCGCATGACCATATATACATATATCTATATATATAAAGCAAAGTGGTCAAGTGCCCGACAGGGCATTTCCCGGCGCCGCAGGCGCGTCAAATTTGGCACGATGGTGCCTTCGGGCGATAGAACACGAAGGCCGGTGACGGTTGGCCGAAAAGTCTACGGAGAAGGGGTAAAAACTGACCTCGACTGACCGGCGCCTTATATGGGCTATATTACGAAAAAAAATTTCCTCCGACGACCCCCCTTGAAATTTTGTGAGGTGGTAGGAGAACGCCTTGGGATGTCACAAAAAACTCGCCATGTCCGGGGAAAATCGGGAAATGGGTCAAAACTGACCAGTCGTATTTCCCTATATAGTCTTTGTATTTTATGGGAAAAACAGAGGGTCATTTCAAAACGGATTTTAGGGCACTTACCCTGTTTACATCTGGCTAATTTTTGGCATGTTTATAGGAAAATGGCTTGACCGTAGGGCAGACCTGTCGGTCTCACTCAAAGCCCTCGACGAGCGGGGCTAAAAAGTGACCGCGAGTGAAATTCTCTTTATATGAGCTCTATTACGAAAAAAAATTTCCTCCGACGACCCCCCTTTATATTTTGTGAGGTGGTAGGAGAACGCCTTGGGGTGTCACAAAAAACTCGCCATGTCCGGGAAAAATCGGGAAATGGGTCAAAACTGACCAGTCGTATTTCCCTATATAATCTTTGTATTTTATGGGAAAAACAGAGGGTCATTTCAAAACGGATTTTAGGGCACTTACCCTGTTTACATCTGGCTAATTTTTGGCATGTTTATAGGTAAATGGCTTGACCGTAGGGCAGACCTGTCGGTCTCACTCAAAGCCCTCGACGAGGGCTAAAAAGTGACCGCGAGTGAAATTCTCTTTATATGAGCTCTATTACGAAAAAAAATTTCCTCCGACGACCCCCCTTGATATTTTGTGAGGTGGTAGGAGAACGCCTTGGGGTGTCACAAAAAACTCGCCATGTCCGGGAAAAATCGGGAAATGGGTCAAAACTCACCAGTCGTATTTCCCTATATAATCTTTGTATTTTATGGGAAAAACGGAGGTCATTTCAAAACGGATTTTAGGGCACTTACCCTGTTTACATCTGGCTAATTTTTGGCATGTTTATAGGAAAAAGGCTTGACCGTAGGGCAGACCTGTCGGTCTCACTCAAAGCCCTCGACGAGGGTTAAAAAGTGACCGCGAGTGAAATTCTCTTTACAGAGCTCTATTACGAAAAAAAATTTCCTCCGACGACCCCCCTTGATATTTTGTGAGGTGGTAGGAGAACGCCTTAGGGTGTCACAAAAAACTCGGCATATCTGGGAAAACTTCGTAAAGGGGTCAAAACTGACCAGTTGTATTTCCCTATATAATCTTTGTATTTTATGGGAAAAACAGAGGGTCATTTCAACGCGGATTTTAGGGTACTAACCCTCTTTACATCTGGCTAATTTTTTGGCATGCTTATAGGTAAATGGCTTGACCTTTAGGGAAAACTGTCGGTTTGACCCAAAGCCCTTGACGAGGGCTAAAAAGTGACCGCGATTGAAATTCTCTTTATATGAGCTCTATTACGAAAAAAACATTCCGACGACGACCCCCCTTGATATTTTGTAAGGTGGTATGAGAACGCCTTGGGGTGTCACAAAAAACTCGGCATATCTGGGAAAACTTCGTAAAGGGGTCAAAACTGACCAGTTGTATTTCCCTATATAATCTTTGTATTTTATGGGAAAAACAGAGGGTCATTTCAATGCAGACTTTAGGGCACTATCCCTCTTTACATCTGGCTAATTTTTGGCATGCTAATAGGTAGATGGTTTGACCTTTAGGGAAAACTGTCGGTTTGACTTAAAGCCCTCGACGAGGGCTAAAAAGTGACCGCGATTGAAATTCTCTTTATATGAGCTCTATTACGAAAAAAAATTTCCGACGACGACCCCCCTTGATATTTTGTGAGGTGGTAGGAGAACGCCTTGGGGTGTCACAAAAAACTCGGTATATCTGGGAAAACTTCGTAAAGGGGTCAAAACTGACCAGTCGTATTTCCCTATATAATCTTTGTATTTTATGGCAAAAACAGGGAAATTTTAACTCAATTTTTAGGTTACTTAACGTCTGTACATCATGCTAAGTTTTTGCATACACTACTATAGATGACTATGCCGTATGGAAAAATTGTTGGTCAGACTCAAAGCCCTCGACGAGGGCTAAAAGATGATCGTGAGTGAAGTTTCCTTATATGAGATATATATATATAAATAAATTGACGAACGATCCCCTTAATATTATATGACGTCGTAGACCGACCCTGGAGGGTAACAAAAAAATGTATTCCCGTCGGAAACAGCCATTATAGTCGTTAAATATGTTCATATACCGTAATTTCTTATACAAGCATAGCAAAGACATACGTCATACGTTCAGTTTTCAAGGGAGGTAACGTTTTTTAAATTATTTTTTTTCAAATAATTGTATACTATTTTAAACAGAAACAGAAAATGACGAAGTATAGCATTTGTTGTATTACAAAATTAATTGTTAATTCAGTTACATATCCTAATTAAATAATCAAATAAATTTCAAAGGCAATGTAATATAAACTATTAGATATACTGTTCATGGAACCTGTGTAGTTCTAATTCCATTTTAGTTATAGATTGCGTACTTTCCACTATTTCTCTGAGAACGGAATTTAAATGACAAACAAAAACATTTTTTCTAAAGTTAGCATTTCTGTTTAAATTAAAGCACTCTCCACCCAATCCATCGCTAAATAATTAAGTATTCAAATTCTCAAATGTTTTTTAAAAACCTAAGCGAAGCTAGGCAGTATGCCTAGTATATATATAAAACAACTATTACCCAACGGGTACACGAGTGCTTGGCCGATAGATTGCTGTAAATTTTATGGTGCCTCGCGAGCAATAAATGATGTAATACCCGCTCGAAGATAGCCGCTGTCCGAATAGCAGTGTGAAAACTTGCCGGGGGTACAATGTTTCACATCGCAATAAACGGATAACCGTAAGCTGTAGAAGTCCGAAAAGTTCGGGTTAGGTAGATACAAAATAATAGTACCAAATTAAAAAATAAAAATTTTAACGAAACCTAAGTATTTTGTACCCTTAAAGATATTGTGAAAAAAATCAAAAGTAGTAAAAAATGCCTTTTACATGAACTTAAGCAAGAAAACATGGTAACCGTTTAAATTGACAGATTATGTAAAATCTATCGAAAAAAATGCATTGTAGATTAATTGGTGCGATCGTTTATAATTGTAGTTATTTGTTCTTCGCTGTCTATATGAGCCTTTTTGCTTTTAGTTTGCGGTTCATTGCGTAATGTGCACTTTTATTTTGAACACGATGCTATTTGTTAGGGTTAGCCGTGAGAGGGCTTCATTTTTTCATACCATTATTACCAAATGTGGGCGTTCCATTACCAATAATCTTCTTTATAAGTTAACACTTGGCATTGGTGCATGCAAGGGATGGGAGGTTAGGGGGTGGGGTTACAACCCCCCATAGACATTCCATGTAAAAAATTATTGTCATAATACCACAGTTACTTATTTACATTTGTTTTTGAAAAAGTTCATATGTATAATTGTATACTTATGTTTTGAACAGTCATCTATAAACTGACGCTATGTTCACACAGAGTTGGCTATCCACCCAACCCCACATTATCAACCGAACGGGAGAGGCCATATTTGTGTAGAGTGACATTTATATCACACCTAGCTATACGATGGGTAAGATAATAGACCTAAAGTGATCTAATAGTTGTGAATAGTTGTGAATGAAGATAAACCTCCCCTTCCCCCCAACACACCCCGAACTGATCTATTAAGTAAATTTGGGAAAACCCGTAATGAGATACCAAAAGTAGACTACTATGGCACAAAATCATTAGTTTTTAAAACAGGTAAAAATAGAACACTGTGAATATTGTTTTAGCAATTACCAGTCTAAATTGTTAGAGGCGGAGTCTAAGGCTAGGCTGCAGGTTGAAAGGGACGAGAGGGCTGCAGATAGGGCGCTAGCTAGGACTACAATCGAATCAGAAGAAAGACTAAAATTGAAGGAGCTGGAACTAGCAATGGAGGAGAAGAAGGGGAACAGGGAGGAAGACATAAAGGGCAAGGGCACGGACCCCAAGAATTAAGCTGAATGGGCTGAGAAACAGTAGGGACCAAACAGATATGGGAGCCGAAAAGGGAGGTCTTAAAACACTTTGGTCTGACGGAGCAACGATACAGTGAGAAGTTTAATAGCGCCCAACCATCAGAACAAGATAGAGCAGGGAGGGTGCGGCATTACTTGAGAAGATGGGTCGAAGCTAGCAAGTGTGACAAAACATTTGACGGACTGTGTGGCCTACTCTTAAAAGACAAAATAATGAGAACATTCGGATAAGACGTAAGACAGCACGTCCTCAGGCAAAACCCGAGGACAATAACAGACGTAGAAAATGCTTGTGACAACTACTTTGACATCTACCCAGACAGAAAATTAAAACCGATCGACATGTCAGAGGACTCATTTGTTGCCCCCATGGCACTTACATCAGGATCTAGGAATCCCTTTAGAGAGGACAAGGACAAACGAACACTAAGACCTAGATCTAAGTTCCCCATTAGAGAGGTATGGTGCACAAGAAATGAAGTCACCCTTCAACAGGAGCGAAGAAGACAAAGCCCGGTCCGACCAAGGCCGAGTAGTAATAATAGTCCATGAAGACGCCCAATCAAATGCTTTAACTGTGGGGCTGAGGGGCACATAGCAGCAGGGTGCCGGCTCTATCATAGACAAATTGGACATGAGTACAGAGGGAGAAGGGTAGGCTTCAAGGACATTCAAGACATATGACTAGTCCCAGAGTTTAGCGGGGAGTGCGGCGACTGTGTACAATGCCTAAGTCAAGTAAAGGGCGCTGTCCCTGTAGTGAACATAGGAGCTAATCGGAGATTCATAAACTACAGAGGGTCACTTCCTATAGTTCCAGGAAAACTGGATGGGAGGACGGTGACCATCCTACGGAATACGGGATCCGTAGTCATAGCGTGTCGAAAAGCTCTAGTCTCAAGAAATAGATGGACAAGAGAATGGATAACCATAAAGACCGCGGATGGAGATAAGAAAATAGTACCAGGAGCTGTAGTCAACATAGAAACACCATACCTTACGGGAGAGTTCTTTGCCGTCCTTTTAGACGATCCACCAGCGGAACTTATAGTAGGGACTGTAGCAGGTGCAAAACTACCGAGGGAAGATTCGCTAACATTAGCGGCGGTTGAAACCAGAGGACAACTTAGAGCAGGGGGCAACCAGAGAAATGAGCCGGGGCATAAGATTCTAGACCAAATATAACGACACCGAAAGATTTTAAAACGCAACAGAGCGGAGACAAAACATTACCTAAGTGGTGGAAGCTCGCGGCAAGCAATGTAAAATGATAGATGGGTTATTATATAAGATCATACAACAAAACACAGCAAAAAAGAAGATAGATTAGACTAGCAATCCCAAGGGGACTTAGGCCCACCATCATGAAGCTAGGACACGAAACACACCTATGGCGGGGCACATGGGTGTAACGAGAACGAAAGGCAGAATTCTGTCACAATTTAGCTGGCCAAGGGCAGGGGAGGATATCAAGCGTTACTGCGAAAGTTGTGATGTCTGCCAGAAAATCAAAAAGAATGTTGGTGGCAAGGCGCTTCTGGGTAGAACTGAGGTAGTGGGACGACCGTTTGAGAAACTCGCCAAAAATAACAGATTCATACTCACAGCCGTAGACATATGTACACGGTGGCCAGAAGCCGTACCACTGAAAAATGTAACGGCAGCAGAGATTCAAGATGCGCTACTCTCCATCTTTACGAGGATGGGATTCCCGGAAGTCATACTCTCAGATAACGGGACCCAGTTCATGTCGGAAATTTTTCTGCGCCGTGTCTAAAATGTTGGGGATTAAAATCATTCACGCTTCTGCATATCACGCCATGGCCAACGGGGCGGTAGAACGATGGAATGGAACGTTGAAGGAAATGCTAAAGAAAACAGCTATAGACAAGGATGACGATGGGGACGTCTTCATCCCAGCGGCACTTTTCGCCTACAGAGAAGAACCGAATGAAAGCAATGGTTACCCGCCATTCGAACTTATGTTCGGCAGGAAAGTGAGGGGCCCGATGAGCATCCTAAAGGATATCCTTACAGGAGAAGTGAGGGAATATAAGACAAGAGCTGCATATGACTACCTGCTAGACCTTAAACAGCAGTTGCAAACGGCATACAGTTATGCAACCCGCAATTCAGAAGATGAGAAAGATAAAGCAAAGAGCTACTATGATAGATCAGCTACAACCAAAGATATCAAAGTGGGGGATCATGTGCTGATATTGAAGCCCCAACTATTGAACAAACTAGAGCTAAGGTGCGCGGGACCTTACGAAGTCTTTAAAAAAATCGGAGACTGGACTATGTTATTAAAACAGGTGACAGCACTAAGGTGGTCCATGTAAATCGGATGATGCTGTACCATCACAGACAAAAACCAGATGACAGCAAGGAGCACCCGATGTTAGCGACAATGTCAGGAGTGGTGGAGGCAGAAGAAGAAAACCAAGTATCACTAACAGATGAGGAGGACTTGGAACCGGGTATCCCATTGGACACAATAAAAACACCCGACATATTGGAAGAAACCAAGTTAAGTGATAATAAAATAGGAGACACCATGACAAAAAAACAGCGGACGGACCTAAACAAAATTATCCAAGAGTACACAGCTGTTATAAGCAACTTACCTGGAAAAACAAACTTGCTAGAACATAAAATAAAACTGACCAACACCAAAGCAATAAGAACGAAACCCTACTATATACCATACGCCCGAAGAGAGCTTATGAAGAAAGAGATGGATGAAATGGAGAGACTGGGGATAATAGAGAGGTCCGACTCCGACTTCAGTGCACCTGTTGTACTAGTTAAGAAAAAAGATGGTCGACAAGGTTCTGTGTAGACTATAAGAGACTTAACGCAGTCACAGTCTACGACGCGGAACCCATCCCAGATACAGATGAGCTGTTCGCTAAATTAAATAGGGCAAAATATTTTACTAAACTCGACCGTACAAATGGGTATTGGCAGATCCCCATGCAAAATGACAGCAAAAAACTCACCGCATTCGTCACACCCTGGGGCCTATTCCAGTTTAATTACCTGCCCTTTGGCCTATGCACGGCACCCGCCACATTCGCTAGATTAATGCGAGTCGAATTAAAAGACTTGGAAAATGTGGTGTCATTTTTTTATGACATCTGTATCTACAGCGAGACATGGAAGGAACACCTTATGGCAATAAAGGCGGTGTTCAATAGATTGAAGGACGCGGGCCTGACAGTAAGACCTGCCAAATTGGAGCTAGGGTTTGAAAAAATTAATTTCCTAGGACACTTAGTGGAGAGGGGGCTGCTGTCACCAGAAAAAAACAAGGTAAACAAAATCTTAAACGTAGCAATACCCACCACAAAGAAAGAGGTAAGATCATTAGTGAGTCTTATAGGGTATTATGCTAAATTTATACCAGAATTCAGCGAGGCCAACGCAATACTGACATATTTGTTAGCGAAGGGTATTCCTGAAAAGGTCGTGTGGTCGGATGAATGTAACCGTGCTTTAAAACTGGTCCAGAAACACTTAAACTCAGAACCATTTCTTATTTTACCTAATATTAAAGAGCAATTTATCATCAGGACCGACGCCTCGTCACGAGGTATCGGGGCAGCCTTGATGCAAATGAGAAATGGGGTCCTGAGACCAGTAAAATACATTAGTAGAAAACTCCAACCGAGAGAGACTCGGTACTCTACTATAGAAAGAGAGTGTCTAGCAATTGTCTGGGCCACAGGCAAACTAGCGTTGTATTTATACAACGCTAATACAACGCTAGCTTCGTACTGCAGACGGACCAGCGTGCTCTAAAATACCTTCATAACTGTAGGTTCAATAATGCCAGACTGACACGCTGGTCCTTACTGCTACAGGAATATAAATTTACTATAGAACATATCCCGGGGAGGGATAATCTTCTAGCTGATTTTTTGTTAAGAAATTTTAGATCGGGAGTCTGTGATGTAAATTATAATTTAAACCAATGTAGCCAGAGAGCGCAAAGGGTAGACTCAATTTAATTTTTTTGAATGTTAAAGGTTTGAGACAAGTGTAGGAGTCATAAACCATTGTAGCCAGAGAGCGCAAAGGGTAGAATCAAATTTTTGTGATGTAGAGTGGTTGAGATATAGGTAGGAGTCATAAACCAGTGCAGCCATAGAGCGCACAGAGTGGACTCACATTTTGGTGATGTAGAATGGTTCAGATATGGGTAGGAGTCATAAACCAGTGTAGCCATAGAGCGCAGGTTGACTCAATTTATTTTGGATGTAGAAGGGTTCAGATATGGTTAGGAGTAATAAACCAGTGTAGCCACAGATCGCACAGGGTAGACTCAACAATTTTGGTTTGGAAAGTTTCTAGATTTGGTACGATGCAACTGGGTGTGTATGATTTTTTTTTGTTTGTTACTTACACGAATGTAATGTGCTAGCTCGAAATTGAAGTAGTCTGTATGTTTGGTTAAATTCAAATGATGTATTTTTCTAAAGAGGCTGATTAGTAGTCTAATGTATATTCCATGTCGGTAGCAGTTCTGTATATTTTCATCATGTATTCCATTGTAAATACAATCTGAATAGTCTAGAACTAGGGGAGAGTGCGTGTGTGAGTGGATTTCACCCTACTGTGTAGTTACCCTTGTATGTTTATGTATTTTCCCACGTTTTCTTTAACTTGCTTTCGCGTCTGTTTATTTGTTTGTTTTTCCAATCAAATCTTGCGATCAAAATTTCGGGCACTTCCCAGTTAGCTAGTGCGCTGAAATTTTCAGGGAAGCTTTGTTTTTGATGACAATACAATATTCAATTATCATTATTACTAAATTGATCCATGGAAAACTTTTATTGATCATTTTAGACTTCTACTGATTTGTACCAAAAAAAGGACATAACCCAGTAATTGTAATTTGATGAAAACAAGGTTCGGTACCTTCCCTCTTCAGGCTTACTGAGTAGTGGTTACGCGGTATTTGTGTAGAAACCTATGCAAATCTAACACAGAAGAAACGTCGATTGGAAAAGGCACGTGTTTTGTACGAGTTTTCTTCGTTTACCCAAAAAAAAGTGAATGCGAGAAGATCAAATCGATAGCAAGATTTGAATGCAAACAAACAGTCGAAAACTAAAAAGTAGAAAATAATTATCATTAAAAAAGTTTTTAAAAACCCACGTTTTCTGATAGAGCTAAAAAGTAGAAAATAAATGCTATACATCACAATAATGAAAGCGATCACTCTACTATAAGCGATGAAAAACGTAGGGCGCCGTGATTTTCTTACAGTTTCTAATACTGTTGACTCTACAAGCTCCCTAATAAAAGTCAATAGTATTAGCTAATCAAAAGTAATATAACTTTTACATCTTATATTAACAATGACCGATAAAAAACTTTTACTTCGGCGCCCCACGTTTTTCATCGCTTATAGTAGGGTGATCGCTTACATTATTGTGATGTATAGCATTTATTTTCTACTTTTTAGTTCAATCAGAAAACGTGGGTTTTTAAAAACTTTTTTAATGATAATTATTAATCCCAAGGTCGAATGCGGGTATAAAAGGGCGAGTGAACGATTGTAGGGGGACAGCCAGCGGGTTAGTTGCTAGCGATTAGGACGAGGGCTAGGCTTGAATGTATTTGAGACGGAATAAAAGTAACGAACTTACTCACGAAGAGTTGTCATTTATCTGAAACCAACCCAGAACGTAACAGCTTACAAATATAATCTTAAAAATTTACCTTTCTGAAAATCTTCGGTAATTTCTTCTTTAATACTTTGAACCAAGTTCATTTTTTTCCAAAGCTGACGTTTTCCGTTGTTTTCGTTTTGTATTAGTGACAACAGGACAGTCACTTTGTTTATAACCTACTTCTCTATAACGCCACCTACCGCCGCTTATTGAGAAATACAGCCTATTCATTTGCGAGATATTTCCATTTTAGTTTAAAAAAAACCAAAAAGAGATCACACGTGTGGTGCAAAGAATGGTTCAGAACGAACAAGAGTTCCGATCCGCAAAAAAAGTATTATCTCTGTTTTGAGATATTCTAAATGTCTATCATGGTGTCTCCACTTCTCCCCCTTCTTGCTACCCCACAGGTAATGGTACACATCTGGACCTGAATTCAGCAGTATCTTAAGGCTGACCGGGCCTCGACCCCGGACTGCTGTCACGAGGGCGGAGCCTGAGTCATGTGACCTGTAGGGTAGGGACGCTACAGTCCGGTCACTCTACCTTCTCCCCTCTTCGGAGGTACACGTTTATTTTGGTGCTAAGACACTAGCCATTATAACATTATATTTATTTTGGTGCAACGGCACTTGTTCTCCACGGAGAAATTAAACGTACGTTTGGCAACGTGTGTAGAGGATTGTGTGGCTTCATTGGAAGGTAATTAACACTTACTTTTATTAGTTGTACTGTTATAATATTAATTAATAAGTATGGAATGAGTATAAAACAATGTATGAATGAAAAGCATATTTTCTAGTAATGTTTATTGTAGGCCTATGTCAGGCTAACGTAAATGTAGTATTATCTTTGTTACAATAATTAAACTGTCTGTCTGAAGTCTGAATGAATGTTTATAGCACACATGTTAGGAAGATTGTCAAATGTCTTTACAGCCGGCAAGTTTGGGGCTAAAGCTTAGACGATACAGAGGTCTGTGTGAGCAAGTGTGGCCACGCCTCCCTGAAGACCAGTCGCCCATTCCAGGCTAATCAAAGTTCTAATGTGCTCCTATGTCAATTATTTTATTTAGCAATGTATTAAAAGTTAAATGATTGTTTAATTATTGACTCATAATTTTAAAGCCTTTTTACTGAGCCAAATATTGGCAACCCGGCAATAATAATTACATAACTATTAATAAATACAATATTAATTATTAGGGGACCTCTTGTCCAACGAGACAACCCTAGGCCAAACAAGCCATTCTGTAGCTGCGGCTATACATATATTTATTTATTTACTCGCTAGAGCATATTTGCTACATTGGGGCTCGTATCAAAGCCAGATTATATATATATATATATATATATATATATATATATATATATATATATATATATATATATATATATAATTACTATTGCATTTTTATCATTGATATGTAGGTAGAATTTAATTTAATTTTGTTAATTTTGTTACTTTTTATACCACAATTAGAAAAAATTTGTACATCGTTTACCAGTAATTGCATATAGTTTTCAGACTGTCAAAGTCAAAGTTAGACCTAGCTCTACCCACCCTAGATACCACCCAGCTATCTTCCAAGGCTGTGACTCAGAGCGACCACTGCAGTTCGGTGTCTCTTGTTCAGGCAAGTTCAGATACTGTCAGTGCTCTACATATTTTTTTTAATACAGCTAACACTAGCTGGATACCCTGACCAGTGACCACCCTACTATCACCCTTGTACAAGTGTATTATTCTTTTGACCTAAAGTTGACCGGACGCCATGGCATTATACCAGGCTACGCAGCGGTCACAGCTAGAGATTAAACGGGAGGGGGAGGCGTTAGGTTACGCGGGGACAAAGCTTTTAAAATGGGTTAGGGTGAGGTGGACGCTGAACGGGCTAGGGTAGACCGGGAACGGGAATTTAAGCAAGCAGAGTGGGCTAGGGACAAGGAAAAAGAGGAGCGTCAAATTCAGCTGTTAGAGCTGGAAATTAAACGAATAGAGTTAGCGAATCGTAGCAACGAGTATGTGTGGAAGGGGGAGGAACAAATAGGTGTTGCAACATCAAAGGTTTCACTACCAAAGTTTGATGGGGTGGTCGATCACCTGGACTTTTTTCTCCTACATTTTGAAGAAGAGGCTAGGCAAAACAGATGGAGGCAAGACAGCTGGAGTAATGAGCTCCGCAAATTAATGCCGGCGGAACTATTACCAGTATGCTTTATGGGACATATTAATTATTAAGGGACCTCTTGTCCAACGAGACAATCCTAGGCCAAACAAGCCATTCTGTAGCTGCGGCTATACATATATTTATGTGCGGTATGACTCGCTAGAGCATATTTGCCACAATCTCCCCACTGACATGATTAGTTTCGAACAAATTAACGTCATTAGCTCTTGCCGGAAATGCTCGTTTTATGAGATTAAAAGCCTCTGGTATATATTCGGCTGGTATAATGGACAGATCAAACGGAAAACATATTCACATACTTTTGCAACGGCGTCCATTTAAATATACAAATGTCTAGACATAAAAAATAGGTCAATGTTGCACGCGTAGGTTACATTTAAGCTGGCAAAATGTGGCGGGGCCTGACGTTTTGTCTGTGCTTTTAAAAAATTAGTGTACATGTGTACAGGATCCGATTTATTTTGGAATAAAAACATTCATTGTTTTTGGTCGGATTTTAAAGTCTTAAAATTGGCGGATCTGGTGAATTTACTGTTAGGTAATCAATAGAGGTTCATTTTTCTGTTTGCTACTTGTGACTTTAAGAACAGGGAGGGTCGGCGTAGTGAACATATCTGTTCTAATATTCACACTAGATTCACATAATATTTAAGATTTTATAGACATTAATTCATTCCCTGATGTCAACATAAATATTCTTTTTACATATAAAAATATATCCAAAACTCAAAACCGAAGTCTACATGTAGGCTAATATATTAGGTTATGGTTTGCCTGCGCCCCTCTTGGGACATAGGCCGCTGACAAAAATGGTTTAAAAAGTGTGGTCAGTTATGGACGACCCCTTTTGCCTGTACTGCCCTTTTGTCCGTATATTTTTTCGAAATTTTCTATTTCACATATCTAAATTAAGTGAAAAAATTTAAGTTCTTCTTAAGTTTCCTCTAAAAATCAGAATAGTATTTAACTTTGACTTTAGTACTTATTTAGTTTAATGTTTAAAATGTGTTCAGATGAGAAAAAATTAAATGGTAATTACCTCACAATACGACTATACTAAAGTGTGCAAGTCTATATACGTTTGACTAAATCGGCAAATATGATTAATACAAAGAGTGTGACGTGGCCTAGATGTTCATAGCGAAAGCGTGTAGGCACGGAGAGATTGGGTGTGAGAGTCGCCTCCCCTGACAAGTGTGTGAACTCTAGTGTGTAAGCAGTGTGTGGTATCGTCAACTTAGGGTAGCATGTAGTCAGTGTTTTCGTCAATGTTCACTGTTTCTCTGTTGTAGTTGAAAATTATATTGGATTATTACATTTGAACTGTGTTTTAAATTGTGTTATACCTTGTTCCACTATGAAATGGAAAGCTAAGCATAACAAGTGAGGGCTTAAGTCCGGGATTTGAACACAACAAGATTTTTGAGAAGTTTTACCCCTAGACAAAAAAGAAAACATCTAGTATTAACGGCATCGTTACAGCCGACTGGGAAGTGTCTAGTATCAACGGCAGCGTCACAACCGACTGGAAAATTTCTAGTATCAACGGCAGTGTCACAACCGACGGGAAAATTTCTAGTATTAACGGCATCGTTACAGCCGACTAGAAACTATCTAGTATTAACGGCAGCGTTACAGCCGACTAGAAACTATCTCGTATCAACGGCATCGTTACAGCCGACTAGAAAACATCTAGTATTAACGGCAGCAGTCATCGCCGACGTGAAAAGACTTCGTATCAACAGCCACAAAACTTGTGAACAGTGCTGCAGACATCATGGCCATAAATAATGACATTAAAAATACAGTGATAAAGCTAGGAGAGAAGTTGAGAGAACTTGCTAGCTACAAAGTGGACTACATTAGCATAGCAAGTAAGTTATCAAATTTTAGAGCTACAATATTAGCATCTCAGTCCTTGATCACATCAGAAGCAAATCATTGCGTCGCCACCAACATGAAAGCTCTAGCTACTGTCCCACTTACAGAAGACCTAATCAACCAGAGACGCAATCTAGGCAACAAGTCAACAGAGTGGAGAACTAGGTCAAGGGCAGCTGAGCAGAAGGTAACTTTAATCCAGTATCAAGCTCATAGTCTTTTTAAAGATACTAATGAGACTTTAATTATAGTTAAAGACTGTGATGTCAAGATAGCAGGATCGAAACAAAAATGTTTGGACGCCAGAGCTGAGCAGAAGAGCCAGAGCCAACGTCAGAGCCAGAGCCAGTGCCAGAGCCAGTGCCAGAGCCAGTGCCAGAGCCAGTGCCAGAGCCAGTGCCAGAGCCAGTGCCAGAGCCAAAGTCAGAGCCAGAGCCCGTGCCAGAGCCCGTGCCAGAGCCCGTGCCAGTGCCAAAACCAGAGCCAGAGCCAAAACCAGAGCCAGAGCCAAAACCAGAGCCAGAGCCGAAACCAGAGCCAGAACCAGAGCCAGAGCCAAAGCCAGAGCCAAAACCCAGAGCCAGAGCGAGAGCCAGAGCCAAAGCCAGAGCGAGATCCAGATCGACATCCAGAGCCAAAGACTGTACCAAAATTAGAGTGGTGTACGAACTTGTGTTATCTGAATAGCTTCTAGTTTTCATTGTCATCATTGACTTGATTTATTTCAACATATCTAACTTCATAAAACGAAAGGAAAGTAACATTGTTCTGATGTATTGTAATTCAATTCAAATGCTTTATTGATGACAAATGTTTTTTAAAAACCTTGTTGACTTATAGACTAGACGTATAAAGCTATAAGTAGTTAATTCATGCTTACGTCCAACATTTTATTGTAGAGATATAATTTTTACCCGCCATCATTTATTTCTAGGGAGATTTAAAGCATGTAAAAGGTCAGATAAATATTGTATTAAAATTGTTACTGTACATGTTAAGTAGTTGTGCAGGATAGACCTTAGAAATGCTGTTTAATTTTAGTAAAAATAAGAAACCTCTTTTTTTAGGGGGGAGGTGTGACGTGGCCTAGATGTTCATAGCGAAAGCGTGTAGGCACGGAGAGATTGGGTGTGAGAGTCGCCTCCCCTGACAAGTGTGTGAACTCTAGTGTGTAAGCAGTGTGTGGTATCGTCAACTTAGGGTAGCATGTAGTCAGTGTTTTCGTCAATGTTCACTGTTTCTCTGTTGTAGTTGAAAATTATATTGGATTATTACATTTGAACTGTGTTTTAAATTGTGTTATACCTTGTTCCACTATGAAATGGAAAGCTAAGCATAACAAAGAGTGCTAACGTTTAAACAAAAATGTACTTGGACTTCAGGACACATTTTTTCCAGATATAAA